>NW_005871105.1:3148837-3185320 GCF_000147115.1 Myotis lucifugus | reverse complement strand
CAAATGTATGGTGACAGAAGGAGACTTGACTTTGGGTAGTGAACACACAATACAATATGCAGATGATGTATTATAGAATTGTACACCTGAAATATATATAATGGTATTAATGAATGTCACCCCAATAAATTTAGTACATTTTTAAAGGAGTACCGAATATCAAGAGTTTGGATGGAGATCCCAGCCACCAAAGAATATGTCTTTTTCTGGCACCCTTTTCTAAGAAAGGAGCATGGGTAAGAATATCTGCTCCTAAAAAATTAAACATAACATTATATAATTCTTCCAATATCACTGCCCTCTGCAGTACTTTATCATACATATAAGTAGAAGCACTAAGATTGTTTTAATCATAAAAAATTTTAAAAGTGAAATTATATCCTCACAAAAAAATTTAATGTTTATAGACACAGACAGGATGGGGTGTAAAGTTTGTGCACAAAATGTATATGTAATATTAGAGGGAAGATGGGATTAAAATTAATATGTAGGAAAAGCATAAAGTTCAACCTAAGCTTTAACAAGGAGCTGAAAATTTGGAGATAATGGATGGGTCTATTCAAATGAGGTAACTCCTTTTGGAAAAGCTGGACTGAATCTCTCAACAAATAAAACGACACTGGAAGAAAAGGTCAAAGAAATATATGCTAAGAGTATTGGCAAGAGAAGGAAGGAAAGTTGGAATGGAGAGTGTAGAGGGAAATCAGGGATTTCATTTGGTAGCGAGCAAGGTGCTAAGGAGTGGAGTTTGCACAAAGCACTACCTGGAGTTTCGGAAGGGGATCAAGAGACCAGATATTAAGTCAGCAAGTCTGGTAAATTAGTTTGGAAAAATATGCAGCATAAATTGAGTGATGGCGTGCACAGGGATTATAACCTTGCCCTGTTATCTCAGCATGGTGCTCTTCAGCACAGAAACACATCTAATCATCCCGGGACCTGCAGATCTACACAGCGCATTCCTGTCTCCTCACCTTCCACAGCAGGCCTCACACATCGCCCTCACCCACCACTGGAATTCACCTCTTCTGGACATTGCCTTCCTGGTTCTGGAAAGAGACAGATTTTAGCTAAACAGGACACAGGAGCTACTCATTATACCTCATGCCCCCTGCCCTAAACAGAACTCTTCGGACCTGCCAATATAGGGCAAAGCCAAATGGGTCTCAATGTGTACAGGGATGAAAATGTAGAAGAGGCACCTTGAGGGTCAGAAGGAGGAGAGATGATGGCACAGAAAATAAACAATCGAGAGAGAGAGAGAGAGAGAGAGAAGGATTAGGCACTGCTCAGAGGACACAGTGAAAAAACCAGACTTTGAGGATGACTTGAGGACAAATGAGAATCACGATGTCAAAAAAGAAATGGGAAGAATAAGAAGGACACGGGAGAAACACTTGAGAAAATAAAAAGAGAGTATGGGGTCAGAAAAGAAAAGTTAATTTTTTAAAAACAGAAAATAATGGAGATTCAAGGAAAGCAACAGAAAAGCAAAGCAAGTGAGCTGAGGAAGAGAATAAGAGAAAAATCTGTATGGAGTGTGAGTCCTTTTGGCCATGGCTGGCCAAGGTCACTGTTACAAATCTACATTTCATCAGGATAATTAGAGAGAGAGAGAGAGAAGCATCTGCATAGAAACCTAGGATAAGGTTTTGAGTATTGGGTTTTTAGTTCCCCTTTGCTAATCAATTAAAAGGGCATCAAAATACTTGTTGTTTTTTTAAAAATTATGCAGTCATATAATTTGTTTGCATTTGGAAACTAACCACCTTTTGAAATACATGTCTTCAAGTGAATGAATAGTCTGTTCTTCCACATGTGACCAATAATTAGCCTATAAGCCCTAAGGCTGCATACCAGTGTAACATAAATAATGCATTAATTTTCTAAGAGCAACAAATCAAAAGGACCTTAAAGGAATGAAAAATCTCATAGTGATATTAACCCAGGAGTCTTCTTCAACCTCTTCATCATTAATCTAAACACAATTACCAATGGCAGCGTGCTCCGTAGGAGCTATGGGAAAACAACTTTTAGCCTGTGATCTTGTTCCCTCTGACAAAAGAAAATTTTAATAAAGGAGAATGATAAAATTTTCTCCACAACCATATGCATTATTGATTATGTCATTTATCTCCTATCTAGAGTTAAGTGCTGTCTCAGATGGATTATATTCATGCGTTATGCTCTCAGTGTTGTGTCTTACATGTGATATTTGATGAGTCCTTCTGGGTACCTTTCAAGATTTATCTGTAAGAGATGGTACACTGATAACTTTTATTTCCCTATTATGTAACCAACAGTACAGCATCAATACTGAGTAATCATTTAAAAGCTGAGAGCCGCATTTGCTCCAAAAGCCCAGCTGAAAGATAATCTACAAAATTGTTTACAAGGTTCTTCCCACTCTGTTCTTATTTTATTGCTCAACTATTTAAAATAGGAGTTGAAAATGTCTCAAAGAGTCCCTTGTGGATATGAAGATTAATAGGTTTCAGATTTTGTTGACGCATATGTGTTCATCTTTTAGAAAATCCTTTCAGATAAGAACTTGATTGATTGGAGGTGTAACAGTCCATCATGTTCTCAGAGACTGTGACGCTCAGGGAGGTGGGTAGACAGAGGGCCAGAGAATCCTGGCAAACAAATGACACACCCTCCATGCTCCTGGGAAACTTTGATGTGATGGCTACCATTTCTTCTGCTCAATCATTTTGGTCTGTGCTATGGACCAAATGGATGTTTCTCCCTCAAATTCACATATTAAAACCTAATGCTCAATATAAAGCTATTAGGAGGTGGGGGTCTTTGGGAGGTGTTTAGGTTATGAGGATAGAGCTCTCATGAGTGGGATTAGTGTTCTAACAAAAGAGATCTTGATCTAAAGGAACCACATTTGTCGTATTTTTTCTAAAATATAATACCCTATCTATTTTTAAGTGGAGGACTCCTATCATCACTTCACCATTTCTTGATAGACTATAACCATCAACTATTATGCCATGCATCAATACAATCAGTTTTCTTTTGGGTTTTGGGATCACTGCTCTTGTCGCCATGGCTCTATAACTGCCTTAACAGCTTTCTAGTTTGTTTGTTTTTTTTCTAATTCCAATTAATCATGGGATGAGACACTGGAGAATAAGCTCATTAATTAACATGTAGATGTCAAATAAGGATGAATAAATCTGTGAGGGAAGTATTTGAATCAGTAAATATCTATTGATTTTACATATCATTTCCCTATACATGAACTTATATGATACCTATAAAAGCCTGTAGATAAGTAACATATGATATTACGGAAAAAGAAACTGAGATTAGAGAAATGAAATAACTTATCCAACGTTACTTAGCTTTAAAATTGTAGCATAAAAGCTCAAACCCAGTTCTTGCAAATCAACTCTAAGTACCGTGTTAAAAGCAACTTCAGGATTTTTGTTTGTTTGTGTTTATTTGTTTGTTTGTTTGCTTACTTGCTTGCTCCTGACTGAGGAATTGCAATCCGGAAAAAAGTTCCCTAAACATGTTTCATTAAGCACAAATGATACAAGATGTAAGTGTTATCCAGTGAAAGAGGAAAACACTGAATCAAACAACTTGCTTTACTATAGGACTCCTCAGAGATTTTAATATGCTAGCATACTCCATAAATCTCAAAAAGTAGCAGTTCCATCAAAAAGTAGTAGTTGGATCTTGAGATGACCCTGTGTAACGAATACCTCTTCAGACTTCCAAAGAACAAAGTGCAGAAAATAATGTCCTGGTCAGGGAGGTTGTTCGCCAGACCAAGTAAGTGAGGTCTGATAGTCTTGATATTTGCATTCCCTTCTCTTACCATCTGTTAATATAACAGAGATTAAAATATAAATTCTGGGAAAGCTTGATGTTCATGTAAACGATTGTCTTTTGATAATATAGAATTACTTTTAATAAAAGGGATAGGTAAATCTTTTAGAGGTAGTTTCAGAATACACCTATAAGCTATGTTAATAACATTTAATCAGAAAACATTGATATAAATTGGAACCTCTTAGACTGAATTCAGAATTAAACCACACACCATGACAGACCACAGCACTGTTGTACCACAACCTCACCCTGAGAAATGATGCACTGTTCTTAGATCTTTATGGTCTCCATAATACCCAAAATAATTCAATGATTTCTAACTTCACAAATTGCACATAAAACATTTGAGCAATCCTTCAAACCTCAACAAATAATTTTTAAAGTAGCTAAATTTGTTTGTAGTTTATTAAAATGTTTCATGAAATAGCACCATCTACACTAATAAAAGAGAAACATGCAAATTGACCATCCCTCCACTATGCCCACCAGCCAATCAGAGCAATATACAAATTAACCCAACAAAGATGGCGGTTAATTTGCATACACAGGTGTGGAGTGAAGACTGAAGACAGTGTAGAAGGAAGCCAAGCACTGCAGAAGGGAGCGAAGCAGTGGAGAAGGGAACGGAGCCAAGGCAGCGGATATGGGAGTGGAGCTAAGGGAGCGGACACAGGAGGGAGCAAGGCAGCAGAGACGGGAGGAAATGAGGCAGTGGAGAAGGGAGCAAAGCCCGCCTCAGTGGGCTTCGCTCCCTTCTCTGCTTCGCTCTGGCCTCAAGAAGCCCTATTCTTGTAGGAATAGACCCTAGGAAGCCCTATTCTTGCAGGAATCTTCCTGCAATAGGCCTCTAGTCTATATATATATAAAACCCTAATATGCAAATAGACTGAATGGTGGAACAACCAATTGGTATGATGTGCGCTGACCACCAGGGGTGCGCACGGAACACAGCGGGTGTCAGCAGCAGATGGCAGAGCACGGAACATGGTGGGCGCCGGCCATGGCAGGATAGTGGAGCAGATGAGCGGGGATGCCAGACCAAGGCGGGGTGCCAGTTGCTGTCATCGGGTCAAGCCTCTGGTGGTTACTGAAAATTGTTTGCTCCTGCATGCCGCGGTCCCACCTGGTGCTCACAGCTGCTGCTAGCGCCGGCCCTGCTCACACCTGCTGCCAGTGCTGGAGCCGCCACTCATACCCATTGGCAGCACCTGGTCCCCATGACTTGGCACTGTCAGCAGATGCAAGTGATGGCTGCTGGCCCTACTCGCCTTTGAGGGCTTCTCCACCTACCCCTGCTTCTGAGGGGCAATCAGGGCAGCAGCTGCCACTCACACCCGCTGATGGTGCTGGCCCCAGTCGCTCCCATCAGTGGGTGCGAGTGGGGCCGGAGCCATTAGCGTGTACGAGCGGCAGCAACAGGAGTGAGGCTACCAGCAGACCTGGGACCAGAGGCCGCAGCTGGAGAGGCAGGGCGGGGGCATGGAGGATGGGCCAAACCCGCCCCTGTGCCCACCACAGCCTCGCGGTCCACAGTTCCTTTCAAGGTGCACTGGGCCCCTAGTTTTAGAATAATTACAGAGAAGGTCATTAGATAGCCCACCAAATATAAGATTCTTTCCCAAAGCTGCCTCTTGATAAGGTTTTGCATCATGAAAATCCTCTTGGCAACATGTTGCATTAACATCTGTGAATGAAAATTTTGCTAAGCATTTTATATTTATTACCTAATTTAATATTTAAAACAGCCCCACAAAGTAAGTACCTTTATTATTAAAATAATAAAATTGAAGTTAAGAGAGATTAATTAAATTTCCTAAGGAAGCAGAGCTAGGATTGAAAGTCAGGCTGCCTGATTACAAAGACTTTTACTTAACCCACCTTTCTCTGTGATACTCATATTCAGTTACTGCTTCATATACTAAACATATCTAAAATCCTGATGTCCCAATTTAAATCATACAGAAGCCATATAAGGTTTAGAAAGAAGAATGTATTCTCAGTAAGATTCCTCTATTTTTACCTTAGCAAGCTTCTTACAACTAAAAAACATCTCTTCATTAGCTATGACCTATAACTAACCTCCCCTCTGCAATTGCAAGTCAAAAGACCATGGCATCTCATGATTTTTTTTTCTCTATTGACATTTCTGCTGTCTCATCAAGGCCTGTACAAATGGAACTTAAGTATAATTAAATAAAGTACAAGCTAAACCCCAAATAAAAACCAACGGAATATATATATGAATGGCAAAGCAAGCGAGGTCTAAAACCCATGATAGCTTTACCAGATAACTAGTGGATACTCAACATGCAATTCTGGATTTTGTATAAATTAATTTTAATTCAAAAGTCAATAAAAGGGAGAAGGACTCGTAGGACGAATTTGGCTTTCAGTACAGAAAAAGTTGGAAGTGATCTAGAAGGGCATCCTCTCAATCAATGAAACCACAATTATTTATTGAACATTTACCACCACTACCACTAAACCACAATGTTTAGAATCCCAACCTTTGAATTATCAATTGGGGTTAAAGCATGACCAGAGAATGAATATGTGTAAGTATGAATATATATTACTTGGAGAGAAGATGGCAGTAATTGCTCAGAAACTATTATAGTCGCAAGATATCTAATGCAGAGACCCAAGGGGATAGAATGAAGACAGGTAAATTGTGATTGATTCTGGAGAAGTCACATCAATGGAGTGAAGCCCTGTAGGACCAAAGATACACCAGAGCTGTGGAGCTACATTCCAGAAGCTCCATTTAGGAAAGGAGTAAAGGATAGTGCTGAGACAGAATATTGGGGCCGACACAGCAAGCTCACCTACAACTAATGAGAGCTTTTTTGTGCTCCATTTGTCCAGGTGAGTTGGTGACCCTTTACAATACAAAACACCTTCTGGCATTAGAAGCTGGGACCCCCACAGATAGAATTACAATGCAACAACCATGGATTTCCCTGGTATCCCTCTCATCGCTAAGAGTACTCATCTTCCAACAAAACATGCCCTTCATCTATGGTAGGATGATAAGTGTTTAACTGGTTCTCCAAGAGTTTATTATAAATACTAGTAGTACTGCTTTAAGACACCTAGCATGCAATTTACTAACAAAGGTAAAATACATAATAATCATATTGTAAATTCCATTCCAGAACTTTAGGGTGACTTGCTGTTTCTTATCAAATCCACTATCAGTTTTTTTTATTCTGTCCCCAACAATAGTTCCACAAAATTGGACTATGTATAAATGCTTGATTATAATAGGATTCAAAAAGAAGTTACTTGTGTCACTGACAAATGAGTATAGCTCTGACATAAATGTTGGTTGACATTTTCTTTTATATTATAGAATGAATCTAAAGTGAAGCTATGAGGATGTATGTATGTCAGACTTCACTCAATTTTCAATGACATGAGCAAAAATTTCTTTGTTGAATCAAACAGTAGTTTTCAAATACTAGAAGAATATTTTCTCAATTTTATGTGCTATTCACAGTGTAGCATCTATAGACATACACAATTTTAAATGTAACATATGTTATTAATATTTTCTCCATCATTTTTAAGCCTAGACAACGAACAACACAATCATTTGTAGCATTTGTGATTTTCATAGTGTACTTCCATCATGATGGATTCCAAACCAACAAGGCAGATAGCATTGCACACTATTTCCACTATTCATATATCATAGATGTAAATAACATCCAAAACACAGATAATAGTAAAATAATTAAGAAGTGACAGGTCTTAAACATTTATTATCTTTGTTTTTAACATAGTGTTCAATTATAAGTTAAGTTTACATAAATTTTTTAATAATGGCTATTTAACAAACAGCAAAATTGCTGTAAATTTAACAATTGGCTCTTGAGACCTAGAAGCCACTTTCTCAAGGGAAAAAAATAAAACGTCTCTGAAAGTATAAGGCAAATGAGACACATTTATTTTTCTCTACATTGGTGTTTTGCCCTTAAAAACATCAATTCCATGAAGAACTGTAAATGTTTGGAAACACTGCTTTTGTGTTTATTTTAATACCTAATTCCATGCCTCCCTATTTCTAAGGGCTTATCCCTTACTCCTAAGTGATCCTCCAAACTGCCTCTTCCTCCTATAGCTCCGCTTCCGGGCACAGAGCTCCCACCACACTCCCAGCCCATCTCAGAACATCTGCCTTCAACCCAAGCAAAAAGAAAACTAAAGGCAAATAATAGTAATATACAACTTTCTATACAAATCAGAATCATTTTACATACAA
Source organism: Myotis lucifugus (assembly GCF_000147115.1). NCBI lineage: Eukaryota > Metazoa > Chordata > Mammalia > Chiroptera > Vespertilionidae > Myotis > Myotis lucifugus. Next base: position 3,177,204 of record NW_005871105.1, on the reverse strand, counting down.
GTGAATGTAAAAACTGCCTGACTTTCACAGAATTAGGTGCAGAAGTGAAAATTCCACCTGGTTACTTCCTTAGACAATGTGAGTCCTTGCTGGAAATTATTTATTACACAATAAAAAAGAACAGGATGTCCTTTATAAAATATGTTTTTCTTAGGAACTCAAAATGTAAGCCTCTACCACTGACAAGGTGGCATTTTTAGATTAAGCCATGAGAAATCTAGCATGATTTACAAATACAACAGTCCAAGAATAGCATCTTTCCTGCCATCCGTGATTGGCATCGTTATTATAGATTCTATTATATTCTTATCTCACTGTCCAACAAAGCTATTCATTCAGCAACTAAGCTCACGTCAAAGACAAGGCAGAGTCTACTTATTTTCAGAAAAAAAATTGCTTTTGAAAAACACAGTCTCATTGCTCAGACAGAACCAAGAGTGTACATGACACAGTACAAGGTGCTTCTGATAGAAGGTGGTAAGAAATGAAGTCGAAACAGAAGTACCAGCTGAGAAGGTGTTTAATCTTCGAGGTGTGAGGTATTACATTCTAGCACTCTCTCTGACTGATACCAGCCATGAAGGGAAAAACCAGCTAAAACATATGGGGAAAGTACACTTAGGCCCCTTTGATGTTTGTGTTGGCAAAGCACTTCAGCTTTCATTTCCAGTCTTTAATAAAAAAGCTGAAGTTTCTGGTTTATACATAAAGGAAGCTAAGAGATTGCTGAGTAGGGTCTATTGCACACACAAAGATGCAACCTTACTTCATTGTATGCCTGGAAATATTCATCTCAACACATACCCACATAAACACACACACACACACACACACACATGCGCATGCGTGTGCGCGCACACACACACACACACACACACACACACACACATTAGAGCTATCTTATAAGCAACTCCATAGGTGCTTTCAACAAGGCCTATACTTTTCAAATGGAAATCTAATGAAATCCTGCAAATGCATATATTCAAAATATTGAAGGAAGTAGAACAGCCCCTCTTTTGCCACAAGATAGAAACTGAAGGTTATATGCATGATTGTGATGAGGACAATACAGGTCTCTCTGCCTGAGGAATGATCAATAAAACACATAACTGACTTTCAGCGGGTGAGTGGGGGCAGACACAATAGCAGCAAACAAAGAAGGTTCTGTCAGTGATTCATGTACTTCCAACTGCCCTGGGCCTCCAAATCCATACGAACAGCAAGGGCTTGTCAGGGGCTGTATGTGAGGTAGATAAATCTTAACATCAGAGAATCCAAGCCCCACATTCCATTAGTCTTCCTGATAAACCACACAGCCCAGGTCTGTAGAGAGCAAGTCCCTCTCCATCCCTCTTCTCACCAATGATGCACACATGTGCTTCCACACTCCTCTGGAACTGCTACCTCACACCATCCCTACTACGTGCTAATGGGGAAAACCTAGAAAGCATTCAAACCTATGTGCTTTTTAAGCACAAGTTTACCCAAGACAACTGAATAGAATTCCAGGAACTAAGAATTGGGACCAAAATCTGAGATCACCTAAACTGGATCCATCCAAAAGAAATCCCCTCAGTTGCCTTTCACATTGATAATGACCCTGCTTCAGTATCTGTCCACTGCATGCATCTTAGGACATGCAGTCATGGTGATGGGTCACATCGGGGCCACTGTAGATTTTAAGAAAATTCATTTTACCTTGAGTTGAGATCTGGTTCCCCGTGGTTTTCACCTGGAGATTCTGGCTGGTCCTAGGGAGATACAAGAGGTATTTTTGTAAGTGATAAAGTCAAGGATTGCTTATAGTTTTTAGTTCTAGAAAGTTTTTAGCATTGACATTTAAGTATATCAACACCCAATTTTCAGAACTTATTGATATGCTCTTTTAGAAAAGTATCAGTCTCTTTGTGCCTCAAAACTAATTATGACTTCTTAAATTTTATTGATGGAATTTTTACCTCTGTGTTGTAAGTCCTTTCAATAAACTGTAATTTATTGAAATTAAGGTGACTTTGTCTAAAAAAGATCAGTGTCTTTTACTGTTTTATCCTATATTTCAGACTTTAATTCTACTTTTCCAGTTGGAAAACTAATATACTTCTCTTAAATATAGAAGAAAAATAGAGCAGAGAAGTATTAATACCCAGTAATACAATATCCTGGGAAACAGTGGCTTGTCTCTTCCTTGTCCTTGCTCCCTACATTCTCTGGCAGTCTGTTACCATTCTCTCCTCTTCTAGCCTTTGCCTGTTTTCATATTCTCCCAGACCTCTGCCACTCTTTTGCAGGCATGTGGCATTGCACCTCTCTTTCCATCTTTTGGGTCCTTTAGAACGTGAATTCATCACAGTGTTTTCTGTGAACTGTTATTGATTTTGTTGTTGTTATCTCTCCTTTATTTTTCTGCCAAGAACAATTAGGGATTTTACTATCAGATTTTCATACTTTTCATTTTTAGAGGACCTAAGCTTTCTTTAAGAGTATCTCATTTTGTGATGTGCCTCTCTCTCACCACCACCTTTCCTAACCAACTTTTGGAACCCAGTTTATGTAAAATGTAGAGGTATGCTTAACTGGAACTACTACTTTTTTATGCATCATGAGACGTTTTCACCCAAGATTCCTATCGCTTATACATTTCAACTTCAAAATTGCTTTATCTCATCCAAACACTAAAGTGTTGGCAGGGCTCTGTGCTATGACTATTTCTGTTAGAATTAGAACTCAGATATGAAAGGATTTTAGGAATACACATATTAATGCATACAATTGAATTAAGAGATGAAGTTACTTTTTCTGACATACAGTAAATCTGATTGGCTGATTGGTTTGATATAAAAACTGATTTTGTCAAATAAATAAAATAAACATTGTGCATAAATTAGCTAATTCTGTAGTTCTGAGATTTTAACTACAATACATTTAAAGTATCTGAAAAGAAAGCATCTAATTAAAACTATTGACAAATGTGTACCAAAATTAATAATACTAACTATTGAATAGATCTCAGGAAAGCCTTTTTGGTATACTTCTTATAAACTGAGAAAGCAAATGACTTCAGTGACAGGGTAACAAATCTCTCTGCAAGTCAGGATCCAAATTGAAGGGAACCTAATTGAATTGTCAGCTGATAGATTAATAAAAATATATTTGATGATAGATCACCATATGAATTTTTGACACATACTTGGAAGGAGTTCAAAGAATTGAGTGATATTACTATACTAAAACTCCTTCCATTTCTATCTCTTCATGTATAATAACGTTTTCTCAGTGCTTGCATATATTTAAATATAAAAATACAATTGGCAAGAAATATTTAAAGTGGTGAAAAGCAAGGACTTACAACCACGAATTTTCTACCAAACAAAGCTATTATTAAGAATGGAAGGACCGATAAAGAGCTTCCCAGACAAGAAAAAGCTAAATGAGTTCATCACCATCAAACCAGTGTTACATACAATGTTAAATGATCTTCTCTAAGAAGAAGAAAAAACATAAAAAATATGAACAATGAAATGGCAATAAATAAATATTTATCAACAACTGAATCTAAAAAAAAAATACAAAAACAAGCAGAATAGAAACAGAGGCAAAGATACAGAAAACACTTTGATAGTTGCCAGATAAGAGGGAGGCTGGGGGAATGGGTGAAAAGGTGAAGGGATTAAGAAGTACAATTTGGTGTTACAGAATAATCATGGGGATGTAAAGTACAGGATAGGGAATATAGTCAATAATATTGTAATAACTATTTATGGTGTCAGATGGATATTAGATTTACTGGGATGATCACAGTAAATTATGCAATGTCTAATAACTGGGGTGTACACCTGAAACCAATATAATATTGTATATCAACTATAATTGAAAAATTAAAAATTATTAAAAAATAATGTTACAAAAATAGAAATATAATTGATGCTGAATTTGCTACAAATAATAACTAATATTTATCCAAGAGCAAATAGGCTATTCTTATTGATTCATTTTAAATAATATTTTACTTTTTACATTTAATAAGTATCAGAATTTATAATATGTTTTTGATCAATTGGGTAGTAATAATCTATCCTATTTAATAAAAGGCTAATATGCAAATTGACCAAATGGTGGAATGACTGGTCGCTATGACACGCACTGACCACCAGGGGGCAGACGCTCAATGCAGAAGCTGCCCCCTGGTGGTCTGCGGTGTTCCCACAGGGGGAGCACCGCTCAGCCAGAAGCCCTGAGCCAGGCTCATGGCTGGTGAGCATGGCGGCAGTGGCGCAAGCCTCTCCTGCCTCCGCTACAGCACTAAGGATATCCAACTGACGGCCTAGCCATCAGTCAGACATCCCCTGAGGACTCCCGGACTGTGAGAGGGCATAGGCTGGGCTGAGGGATCCCCCTGAGTGCACCGGGCCTCTGGTATGTATGTTGTGTGTGTGTGTGTGTGTGTGTGTGTGTGTGTGTGTGTGTGTGTGTATACTAGAGGCCCAATGCATGAAATTCATGCAAGAGTAGGCCCTCCTTCCCCAGCTGCCGGCACCGGTTTCCCTCTGGCATCTGGGGCCTGGGCTTCCCTCCCACACTTCGGATCTGGGCTTCCCTCTGTTCCCTGTGGTCGCTGGCAGGCACCCAGGACGCTTCCCTTGCAGCCCCAGCTTCGTGGGGAAGGACGTCAGTCTAATTAGCATATTACGCTTTTATTATTATAGATATATATAGTATATATATATGCCCAGTGAATGAAACAGCGGAATGACCAGAATAACCGGTGGCTATGACGTGTACTGCTGCAGCCAACCAGCCTGATCCAGGCCCCGACTGGCCCCCAACACCCTGATCTGGGGTGGGGCCAGCCAGCCAACAGCTCGCGGTCCCTTTCCCCCGCCAGGTTGGCCCGATGGGCCCCCATCGGGTTGGGCCAGCTGGAACCCACCCGTGCATGAATTTGTGCACCAGGCCTCTAGTAATTTTCATAAAACTCAATCTAGAAGAATTTTTTTTTTAACACTTGAGCCTCATGGTCAAAAAATATATATAAATCATTAAATTTTAATTTACACAGCTATTTTTGTTACAGAGAAATATGATAGATGACAAAACAAGATTTTCAGAAATATAAAAATATATTGTATTAGAGTAAAAGTTTACCAGAAAAATATAATGGAAATATAAAGTTCAAAAAAGAAAACAAAAGATATACATTTCCAACTAGTAAATAAGAGTTGGTTTATGCATTTTTTAGTTAATGTATCTTAAATCACAGAATTTAAAAATTGGAAGAGAAACTAAAGTTTAAGTATTATACCGGTCTTCATACTTATTTGCCTCTATTACCCCAAATAATTCTGAATAATTTTGTTTTCCTTTAAACATTAAATTGACTTCTAAACTTTTCCATCCTAAGTTTAAAAGGTAATCAAAGATGGAATTTCTGTCACAATGTAAATATTGACATTTAATTTATTTTTTATTTTTATAAGAGTTTATTTGAGCCAAACTGATGACATGCTGAGAAACAAGATCTCAAATGCTTTGACATTTAATTTTTTTTGTAAAGTTGGATTTCTTTTTTAAATATAGCCAGAGGGAATCCAAACACTATTGCAATTTGATGTTACTGTCATTCACATCCTGTATCACAACCACTGCTTCTGCAGCATCACTTCTCTCCTCTGCTCCTATTAACCTCTTCTGGGTGTTTCCCACTATGCTTCTGCCATCAAGTAAAGGGATTACCACATTCAATGTTTTCCAAACTTATTTTTTAAATTATGTTTCTTTTGAATCATACACCTTGCATAAATCACAAACCACTTTTTAACTAGTGAGCACATCCATCCTCTCAAATTTTGGTAGTAACTATGAATTTGCACTTACTTTGTGTTTATATCTATTTTCTACTTACAACATACCTAGTACATAGTAGATTCTCAGTAAATGTTTTCTATTATAGATATAACTAGAGGCCTGATGCACAAAAATTGTGCACTGGGGGCGGTCCTTCAGCCTGGCCTGCACCCTCTTGCAGTCCAGGACCCCTTGGGGGATGTCCGCCTGCTGGCTTAGCCAGTAGTCAGACATCCCTCTCACAGTCTGGGGCTCTCGAAGCCCAGGACCCCTCACTCCTTACCACCCACCACAGCTCCCACCACCACCGCTGTACTCACCAGGCGCGAGCCTGGCTTCTGGCTAAGCAGCATTCCCCCTGTGGGAGTGCACTGACCACCAGGGGACAGCTCCTGCGTGGGGCCAGGGAGGGATATAGGAAGTTGGCCAGCCAGGGAGGAACTGTGGGAGGGCTCCAGGGCATGTCTGGCCCATCTTGCTCAGTTCAAATCGGCCAGACCCCAGCAGCAAGCTAACCTACCGGTCGGAGCATCTGCCCCCTGGTGGTCAGGGCACATCATAGCAAGCGGTAAAGCAGCCTTAGCATATCATTAGCATATTATGCTTTGATTGGTTGCACGGCCGATCAGATGACCAGATACTTAGCATATTAGGCTTTTATTATATAAGATATTGTCTTCCTCGATAATATCTCAAGTATACTCTATTATCAATCTCATACACATTGTTATACATATAATTTTAAGAAAATTTTTAAGAGTACTAGTCAGTTTGCCAGTTTTTAATTTTTATTTAGACATTTTTCTTTTCAACCTCAGATTGCTACTTAAAATATGTATTCAGAACTGGGATATTATCTCAATGATTATGGATAGTATATACTAAAAAAAAAATCTTAATTTTATGGTTGTAGTATTATTGTAGAGTGATTTTTTTACCTGATCTGAAATATACAAAAAGTTAATGACCAAGCTAGCCCTGAAAGCTAGATAGAATGGTTATTTAGCTGTCTCCTCTGGAAAATGAAGACATGATCACTGCTAGTTCCCTCTCTAATTAGCCCTCTCTTGCTTCAACTTGCCAGTTTTTGTCATCATATACCATTGCTTTTCCATTATCAAAGTTTATAACACATATTCTTTTATATGACTATAATTCTCATTTTTATACCTAAAATAAAAATAATTCTAAAGATTGGAAACCATTAATATTATCATTATGTAAATATTAGTCACTGCAGAACCTAGTATATTACCTGGACAAATACAAAAAAAAAAAAACTTATTTTATTCTGAACCCAATGCTTCTTGAAGAATATTGAAGGCTCATGGTCAAATCAGTTATCTATTTTAAACTGTCAGTTACTCATATTTGCTTCATTTATCTAGGGTGAATTTCTTGTTAGCTTGTGTGTTTTCCCTTGAAAATCTAACGTTTTTCCCTCACTTCCACATTTATTTTCTTATTTAGAAAAAAAAAATGCTTGCCTCCTTGGCCAAATAACTAAGTCATCCAGCTTCTTAATCAATAAAATATGTTGAGTGGAATATTGTTTTCTTGAAAACAATCTTCTTGGAGACCTGCTGCTATCTTTTCTAAACTCAGTGCATGTTTCTCACCCTGACATTTCTTTTTATAGCATTCCAAGTTTAATCCAAGTTGTTGTTGTTTTATTTCCATGCTGTTCTCTTGCTTAGTTTCCATTTATGTTTTGTTGGAGTACGTTCTTAAATTATTTTAAGTTGATAGTAAGTAAAATTCTTTCACTTTTGAATATGTTCTTCCTTTTGCCATCACATTTGACTAATGGACTAGCTGGGATAAGATTTTTAGGTTCAAAATCATTTTTCTCAGAATTTGAAAACTTTGCTTCTTGACTTTCAATATATGTATATTGCTGGTAAGAAGCCTGACAATGATTGAATCATTATCTCATTGCAAATTGTTTTGTTTTCCCTGGAAGTTTTGAAGGTCTTCTTTTGGTTTTAATCCTGAACTTTCATTAAGATAGGTCCAAAGTGGATACAGCTTCATTCATTCTATTCTGTCTTTAATCAACTCATACATTTTCTTCATCTCAGTGCAGTCTTTTTGGATTATTTTCTACTACCCATTGCCTCTGCTCCCATCTTTATGTAAATCCAATTAGAGGTATATTGGACCTCCTAAACTGGCCTCTATGCCTTATTTTCTCTTTGTCTTTATTCTTTCACAATACTGATTATTTCCAAACTTTCTTTTCCTACCCTTCCATCTTAATTTTTATTTTAGTGGTCATATCTGTAATTTATAATAATTACTTCTCACCCTCTGGTTGATTCTTTTACATAGCAGTCAGTTCTATGAGTGACCTATTTTATGAAATATTCCAAATATACAAATTAGAACTTTTTAAAGTTCTCTTTTTCTTCACATGAAAAATATTATTAGTTTTTCCATTTAACTGTTTCCTTTTATGCTTTTGATATTACTCAAATGTAGGTACATTCTTAATTTCCCACTTGTATTTATGAATCAAATATTAAGCTTATAAATCAGTCATCAAATATTGACTCCCCCAGGATATTTCATAGTTTTGCTATTCCAAAAGGCTTCTTCATAAACCTAAAGACCGACTGCTTATAAATGCTTAGGCATGAGCCCTGAATAACCATGCTATGGACATTAATCATAGTAGCCCTAAAATTTAAAAGGTAATAATGCTGAAACTATATTAGATGCCCTTACACAATGGCTGCAAGTGGGAATCTAAAATAGCTAACCTCTGGAGATATAGCTAAAAATGAAGATCACCACTGATGTGATGGAATGAATAAGATAATTTATCTTCCTCATTCATCAAGGATATTTATCTGTGATAATTCTACTAATTTTGTTCTATTTTCTTAAAATATTCTTAATTCAGGAATACAGATAGTGAGTAGTAAATAAACCACACAGATTGGAATTCCCAATACCTGTGTTCTAAGCCTATTTCTGCCGCCAACTAGCCATGAACCTGTAAGAGAGTCATACCTTCCTTGGATCATAACATGGTGATGCTCAAGGTGCTGCCCATCCGACTATTCTACAATATTAGAAATTTAAGTGTCCATCAATAATTTTTCTGATCCTAAGAATGCATAATAAAATCAAACATCAAGACCATATAAATCACATGTCAATGCATATAACACATTTATGTACACATATTTATTCAAAAGGCACTGTATTTAGTGCTAACAATAATCTTTGTTCTCTCCAGAATGCTGTGACTGGTCTCCACATACATTTTTTATCCTATACAACATACTGATGAGTTTTTAAGCACATAGAACTCAGAGGAGTACTTGAATTACATTGCTGTAATATATTTAATCAATAATATGAACCTAAAGTAGAGCTTTTCCCAATGAAACATCCATTTTAATATACAGCTTTTATTTTTTCTTCCTGAATAAATCTCACATCATCCAACTCAGCAAACTCACCTTGAAAATCTTATTGCTTCAGTCACAAGTATGATCCTAGAGACTTCTGTCAGTATTCATTGGTTTGGCTACTATCTAATCCTGTTGTTGTAGGTCATCTTTCTCACCTTAGATCCAGTCTCTTCACTTTTTTTTAAAAAAAAATTGCAGTGTCTTTCACATTCTTATCAATCAAGAAAATAGATTTAATCTTTATAATTGACAAGTATGTATATTATATGCACAAAGGGGAAAATGTATCATACTTCTAATTTGCCACATTGCAGTTTAATATATGCCAATATTATTGAGTATATACATATTTTTAGTTATTTTATAAGAACTCTTTATAATTTCATAATGTGACATATGATCTGCAAATCTTCTCAAATACAGTTCCTCATTTGAGTTTTTTAATTAGTCTGGGACATAAAAAGACAAAGATAATTCTTATTTGACAGATGGAGGAGGTAAGGCAAGAAGGTGCAGAAGGATAAATTACAGTTATACCCCAGTGTGACTAAAGCCAATCTCATTAACAATTGCAGCATCTTCCCAGTACCAAATTTTGCGTTATATTTTTCATCTTTTTCTAATGTCAGCTCAACTTTTTCTACAATCTTTTTTTTTCTCAACTCTTTCCATTTGTTAAGCCCCATAAATCAGCTTCTACCATGTATCAAACTCTGTGCTAGACACTAGGGCTACAATGGCATACAAAAGTGTGGTCCTTGCCTTCATGGAGGTTGGACCAATAATGAAAAGACATTAATCAAAGCATCACAAAAAACAGACTGGTATGACAACTGTGGCAAATACTGTAAAGTAGAAGCACCCAGTGTCATCAGTCCCCATACTCAGGAGATTTGACCTGAGGCAGAGGGGTCAGAGAAGTCCATCACGAAAGAGTAACCTTTGAGCTTTGGTTGAACAGGGAGGCAGAGTTTACTAGATGAGAAGAGAAAGAGAAAACACATGTGAAGACATTTAGTAGGAGGAAGCCTGGCAAGTGAGGATCAAGGAAAGAAGCCCAGTGTGAATGGAATCAATACAATGGGGGAGAACACAATTTGAGATGAGACATGAGAAGAAATGGAGGCCAGGCTCTATGGGGCTTAAATGACAAGGTTAATAAGTTCCATCTTTATCCAAAAAGCAATGGGGCCTGGCTGGCATGGCTCAGTGGTTGAGTGTTGACTTATGAACCAGAAGGTCATGATTTGATTCCTGGTCAGGGCACATGCCCTGGTTGTGGGCTCCATCCCTAGTGTGAGGTATGCAGGAGGCAGCTGATCAATGATCAGTGATTCTCTCTCATCATTGATGTTTCTATCTCTTTCTCTCCCTCTCTGAAATCAATATATATATATTTGTGTGTGTGGGATGTGTGGGATTTGTGATTTGTGATTTGATTTATATGAAATATACATAATAGGCAAATCCATGGAGTATATTAGTGGTTGTCAGGGGCGGGGGTGGGGGGATAATGGTGTGTGACTACCAATGCACACAAGGTTTCTTTTAGGGAAGATAAAAAATATTCTAAAATTATGCCGAAACCGGTTTGGCTCAGTGGATAGAGCGTCGGCCTGCGGACTGAAAGGTCCCAGGTTCGATTCCGGTCAAGGGCATGTACCTGGGTTGCAGGCACAATCCCCAGTAGGAGATGTGCAGGAGGCAGCTGATTGATGTTTCTCTCTCATCAATGTTTCTAACTCTCTATCGCTCTCCCTTCCTCTCTGTAAAAAATCAATAAAATATATTTAAAAAAATATTTTAAAATTAGGTAGTGATGATAATCACAGATCTCTGAATATACTAAAAACTACTGAATTGCACACTTTAAAAGGGTGAATTTTATGGTATGTAAATTATATCTTCATGAGGTTATTATTAAAAACTATCAATGGAAAAGTATGAGAATTTTAAGAAGAAAATCTCGATAGTATTAGAGTCTTAAAATGATCACTGCCAGAGTGGCTTAAGAGTGGAAAAAAAACCCACTAAATTCAGGAGTGGAGAAAGGGGGCTACTGTAATAATCCAAGTGAGAGAAATGTATAAAGGAGAACTAATAGGGCTTAATGATAGATTTAATATTGAAGATTAATAAAAAGTTGTCAAAGGATGGCCCCTAGTGTTCTAGCTCAAACAAAGGAGTGGATGTTGATATCACTCACTGACATGGTGGTATTGGAGGATGATCAGATTTTGAAAGGAAAGGGGAAGATATTGAGCTCAGTCTTTTATTATGTTGAGGTTCCTTGGAGAGATGTCAAATAAAAATTAGGATATAGGGATCTGTAACTTGGAATAGAGTACTTAGTAAAGAGTAAATGTATGAGCCTTCTGCAGATAAATTAAAATAATAAACATGGATACAGAGAAATAATCTGAGAAGAGAATATAGGGTGAGAAGAGTCGGGGGCTAGGACTAATCCTCGAAGAACATCAAATCATTGGCCAAATAGATAGTACAAGTCTGCAATGAAAAAATAAAAATAAACAGCAGCCATTGTAATAAGGGGAAACCAGAAGATGTTCTGTCAAAGAGGCCACAGAGAGCATTTCAAAGGCCACTGTGACAGGCCTTACACCACGTGTTGTATGGTTGCTTATCTAGTTCTCCCACTAGATTATGAGTTTTTTAAAGGCAGGTATGTGTTCTTACTGCGTTTTGCTTACTACTTGGCCCATAGTAAGCAACCAATAAATATGTGTGGTTTGCATTTGTATGTTGAAATGTTTTATTTGGTGGAAAAAAATGTTACATTGCAATCCAACTTTTTAAAAAAATGCCTTTGGGACAAGAAAATAGCTCATAATTTTATGCTAGAAAAATTTTGATGCCATAGCAGAGAAAAGTTGTCATCTTTTCTGATTAAACAATGTGGTACCTCTCACTCCACAGCATAATGCAAGTGCATGGCCTGCACAGAGCTTAGAGAAAATGACTATTGCTACTAGCAGTACCAATAGGCTGGCAGCAATTGTACTAAAGGTAGAAATGCATGCGCAATAAAACTGAGGCTTAAATAAAGCGAAGGAGTCTGAAGGGCTACAGAGCCAACACATTTTCAGAGCTAGATCTTTTATGGAAATTGACAGCCAAGCGATTGAGCAGAAACAAAATTCAAGGAGGCTGAAGAATAAAGAATTTGTGAACCATGGCTGCAATTTGGCTCCCACCCACCCAAGACTCAGAAAGATTTGATGAATTTCTAGCAAACAATATTGTTAATAAACATGCTTACTTGTAGGAAAGGTGTGTACAAATAATCATTAGTATATTCATAGTTACACACACATGAACATACCAAGGTTAACGACTTAGTTACTATATAAGATGCATACATCGTTCTTTAATTTGATTCCTTTGTTTTCTAAGTTCCAGGAGCTTGTGGAAAGCCTACTGACCATGCATATGATGCCCAAGCAGGGACTTCCTTAGGTTGGACGCACTCAACTGCAAGACATCTTCACAGAGACATGAGAAATGTGAGGTATAGCGGAGTAACTGAGTCTTACTCAGTGCTAGATGCCAGCTAATACTACTCTGGGAATAATAGATGATGGGAAACTCCTCAGGGGACTACTGGGGCAGTGTTCACTGCTGTTCATTTGCATAATACAATGAATATTTTTGATGGATACAGAGTACCCTAAACTTTTTTGCACTGATGTAAATGAGAATGTTTGAAACCTATTTATAGCTGAACCAAAAATTTCACCTTAACCAAATTTGCTTGAGCAGTCCTTGTCAGTTGGGGCTTTGCAAGTTAAAAAAAAAAAATCAGAAAATTCATCATGTCCTTTTCCCTCATTCTAACCTTGTCTCAAAAGTTTCACAAATCACACATTACAATAAGGAATTTAAAGTCTCCTGTAAGCCTAATCTTATCTTTTCTTGCTTTCTCTCATCATTTCATATATTTCTTTGCCTTATCTTTTTTGTCCCTAGAGGTTTGTAACATATATACATATATATATATATTCCTACTAGCTTTATTTTTAAACCTTTTAGATAAGCACTAACTTGCTAAACTTATTCTTCTTATATTAAAATTCATCAATAATGCTCCCATTAATATTCCTTCATCACCCTTTCCATTTGTAAGCACATTTCAATAATAATATGTTCTAAACTTTTCTGTTATCCTGCAGCAGTAAGACTTTTTTTTAATATAAAATCTTTGTATCTCATCATTTTCTTCTGTCACCCATGCTGTGGATGTTTTGTTTCTAATACTACTAGCCTACAGGCACAGATACTCAATAATTTTCATTTCCTTTTCTTGCCTTTGTCCAAACTTTTTCAGATTATCATTTGTTCTCCAATTTTTCCCAATACAGAAACATAAAAGTTAAGATATGTCATTCAGTTTATTTTTTTATGTGGAAAACTTAGAAGCTTAATCCCCAAAAGCAAATGTTCTTAAATTTGTGTTCTAATCAGTTTTCCTGGCTGTCGGGTCCATCACTATAACTTGACAACTACCTTGAGTAGATACTAATCAGTCTTTCCTTCTCTTTCCAAAGGTCCAAATGCAAGTCAGGCCTGGAAACTATTGATTTCGGCCACTGTGGGTCAGACAGAGTAGCTGTCAGGCTGCTCTGCACAAATGCCTCCAGTGGAAGAGTCAGCAGGAGAAGGGCTACAAGTCACTACCTCCACAACATGCTCCACAAAATCAGGTCAGTCTGCAACTAGTTTGGGGAGGTTCTGTGTGCCATCTGCCCAAAGATATCCAAGTAAATAAACCTAAGACTCTGAGAAGTACAGCAATGAAGAACCTTACTGCACTTTCTTTATCCTTGAGTTTCCTACTCTTCTTCATTTGAGAACATTTTTTTGTGTTGTGCACTTGTGTAAAAACTATCAGCATTCAGTGAATCAAGTGTTCCAGAATGATCCTCTGGAAACCTTTAGATTGTAAACCAAGGCTAATCCTAATGCATCTGAGATGAACAACCTGTAGACTACCAGACAAATCTTCCTAGGACAAGTTTGTCTCAGCCTGTTTTTCTCCTCAAATTTCTATTAACAAGTTTCATTTTATTAAGCGAGTCTCCATTTTTCAAAGTGCTCTCTTCATACCCAAAATTTGAGATTCTACAGTCAGCACATCAGTGTTAAAATTCCAACTCTATTATTTACCAAACACCGGGTAATTAATTTAATGCCGGTTAGCCTCAACTTGCTCATCTGTAGAACCAATATCAGATCTCCCATAATATAGCACAGTACAGGGCAAAAGTAGAAATTAGGGCAAGCCTAAGCGACCATTCAACCAGTCACTATGATGTGCACTAACCACCAGGGGGCAGATGCTCAATGCACAGGATCGGGCTCTCTCCTGTCAGGATTGGGCCTATGAAGATTGAGCGGAAACCTGCTCTCCGACATCCCCTGAGGGGTCCCAAATTGCAAGAGGGTGCAGGCCAGGCCAAGGGACCCCACCAGTGCACGAATCCATGCACCAGGCCTCCAGTATACCATATGTCTAAATACCTGAAAATTATTGAGTAAGCTATGCCCCCTACCTGGCCTATTTCCTAGTTAGTCTCCCTCTCCTACAAGCCCCCAGGCCTACTCCCCTGGAATCCGCTCACCACCCAGAGGACAGGGAGCTACCTTGCTCTCCCTCGGCCTGCCCTTGGCCCCTTTGAGCCTGATTGGAAGTATGGATCTTCTGTGGCGGAGCAGGGTTGAAGCTTCCCAAGCCTCCTGGATGATGATTAGAGTGCCAGAGGTACATCGTTCAGACTCAGGATTTACAGGGAACTCTAAGTACCTACCAATACTTGATCATCCAATCAGAGGGGGTGATGTAGGGAGGAAGAAAAAGCAGCTACTACATTTGAGGATCTTGGTCTGTCTATACACTCATTTTGGATATTTGGGACAGTCGGATATAAGCAAAAACACCAATTTTTTCTCTAGTTTCCTGGGGCAGAAGATGTGATACATAAACACACAGGTCTCAGCCCAGGATCCGCTAGCCTGATACAGTTATTTAAGCTAATGCTTTTATTGCCCATAATTCTTGTTTAGTGAAGTTAATTCCAAACTGAGAGAGAGAGAGAGAGAACTCTTAACTTGAAAAAGAAAACAATTTTTGTGTGTGTGTTTCAATATCAATGATTTACAGCGTCTAAAGCAAAGCTGACCAGGGACCCCATCTTACTCATTTCTAGGGGCAAGAATGATTGATATAATTGTACCCATCTCATGGCGTTGTGTGGAAATTAAGTATAGTAATTGTGTGAGCTATGTATTATGCCCTTATCAAAATCAGAAGTAACTTATCTAAGCTTGGCTTCCAATTCTTGTTCAGAGAAATGAAGCTGTATTTTTAAAAGATGAACAAACCTGGAGACCAGTCAAAGTGTTCTCCCACTGATCACATCCTTTCAATACATTCAGACATTACAGTATTCTATTGGACTCTGTGCTTGAAAGATGAGCAGTTTTCTCATATATTCAAGAGTAACTAGATACCCCTAATCCTCGAGCAAGCACTGAGAATTCTACTTTCAAATGATTGCCTGCATAACCTCTCTCTTAGAAATGATAGGCAGAGGTGGCATTTAATCAAACTTGTTATTTCATGTGGAATATTTTTAAACAACAGTCTGTCCCTTATCTTTCACATTAATTAGATGTAGGTTGGCTCAATTTTTGAATAGTGCATGAAACTTTATGAATATCATACTAGTTTCGTTGTAACAGTGATCCCAAATGTATCTTTCTGAGAAACAAACACACAGATGTTGATGGGACTGCCTTTATTAATCTCTTTTATTAAAGCTTTGATGGGGCCCTGGCTGGATTGGCTCTGTGTTAGAGCTTCAGCCTGAGGACCAAAGGGGCACAGGTTCAATTTCCAGTCAAGGGCACGTACCTCGGTTGCAGGTTCCCCAGCCCCAGTAGAGGCACTTGCAGGAGGCAACAAATTCATGTGTCTCTCTTACATGGATGCTTCTCTCCCTTTCTCCCCTTCCTCCTTCCCTTCCACTCTCTCTAGTAATCAATGGAAAAAAATATCCTAGGGGGGAGGGGGAGGGGGAACTTAAAAAAAAAACTTTTATGGGACTGATTTTTTAATCTCATATAAGAGAAGAAAAAGTAATTAACTGTACATTGTGAGTATTGCAGGGCTTCAGGTCTCTGAAATGGAATTTGATCAAGGATATTCTGAAAAAATAGATATTATGATATACTAGTATATACAGGATGTCCCCCCAAAAAATGTATATACACTTTGAATAGTTATTAATTCCAATGGGTTAAATCTGAAAAGAAAGAAACATCAATTGAGCTATCAGAAAAAAGTATGCATACACTTTTGGGGGACACCCTGAGGCAAAAGTAGTTTTACAGTTGCATGGGAAACAGAGTTGATTTTTGTATTATTATTAATTATGTATTATTTTCCATAGGAACAACTGTAAACTTACTTTTGCCCCATTCTAAACATGTGTACACACTTTAACAGCTGAGAGCTCGATTTTGAAAATGAAATGTATTTTAATAAACACTACCTTTATAATTATTCAAAATGTGTGTACACATTTTGGGGGGAACACCCCATATATGTTTACCTTATCTATTAATATTCTCTACACATAGCCTTCAATTAATTCCATCTGCCCATGGAATAGCACATGTTCACTGTCACAACAAAGCCTTCTAAACTTCAATCCAGGCTCTGCAATATCCTCCCACCCAAACATCCTTCTGGGCAAGTCTGCCCTAATAACCTCCTCTGCACTCCTATTTTTACCATTTCTTTGTTCTCAGATTTTAATGTCATATTTGCATATTTTGTCTTGCTACTAATATTATAAATTACTTGAGAATAGAGAACAGGTATCAAATGACTTCCATCCCCCCAATGAACCTAACATAGTGCTAATGGCTTCACTCGAGCACAGAAGAGCTAGTTACTATGTGATGAACCTCAAAGGTCCACATAATCGATCAGTGCCCAGACTAATCTCCATTTTAAGTCTGGAAGAAAGGTTAGACAATGTCTCAAGCTATTTGAGCTCCGTTTTGTCCAACATGCTGTCAGACACCTGACAAATACAGAGATATGAACTAGGTGATGTGAACCCTCAACTAATTAAGGGTTTTAATGTGTACGTGTTCCTACAATAAATAATTAACAGAAGCAATTTGAGAGGCTCACCCATGCTAATGTGTTAGGAGCTGCAGTTGGATTTGATTTCTCTTCTGTGTTTCCTTTGAACTCATTCACACGCCAGCCACCATCCTTTATTTTTTTCTTTGTTGATTAAGGTATTAGATATGTGTCCTTATCCCCCCACTGCCCCCCCAATCCCCCACTCATGCCTTCACCCACCTGGTGTCTGTATCCATTGGTTAGGCATGCATACAAGTCCTTTGGTTGATCTCTCCCCCTTACCCCCACCATCCCCTACCTTCCCTCTGAGGTTTGATGGTCTGATCGATGCTTCTCTGTCTCCGGATCTGTTTTTGTTCATCAGTTTATGTTGCTCATTATATTTCACAAATGAGTGAGATCATGTGATATTTATCTTTCTCTGACTGGCTTACTTCGCTTAGCATAATTCACCATCCTTTATACTACGTTTATAGGTATGTCATATCTGGAACCTCTGAGGTGGAAATTATGACAGTTGTTCTAGAAGCAGTGATTGGGAAGATAATTAAAAAATAATTAACAAGAATAATTAGCATGGGGCCAAAGAGAGGACAGCTTTTATTTTATAGGCTAGTTTGATGTAAATTAAATGTGTATGAAACACAAGCTAGAAAGGTACCCATATATGGCAACATGGAAGAAACTACCTGTTTTCATTTTTATTTTTTTTCCTGCTTCCTTTCCCCCACTGAAGGTCAGCTGTGATCCTTGCTGCTTTTTGAAAAATGTCATCCGGCATCACTCACAGCCTATCTCCATTTGACTGCAGATATGACTGCAACAACTCAAATGAAAACACAGGAGAGGACCATCAGGGCCTGACAGCAGACTGCCTCCGGGCTTGTGTTTTAGGTGATTGCTTTGGCCCTGGCTAAGGAAAAAAGAAAGAAAAAGGAAAAGGCACTAAGCGACTACAGGGTTTTTACTCGTTTTTGCCTATTGTGTTTTACTTTCCTGAGAGCAAGACCAAACTATGTGGGTAAAAGAACAGAGGCGTTAACACTCACTGTAGCCAGTAAGCTGTTTCCAGCACTGATTGTCTTATAATTGGACAAGACAGCATACAATCTTATCCAGCAATTTCCCTGTTACAGGGAAGCTGTACACACTTCAGAATGGTCCCCTGCTGAGAGAACAGCCCTTAGCTAAACAAGTCAGTCAGCCAGGCGGAGCAAGCTTTGCTGTCATCCGGTCCAGGTTGAAATACTAGTCTTCATCACGTACTAGTACTAGTTGTGTGGCCTCCAGCAAAATACTTTCTCTCTCTGACTGAAACTGTCTTTCTTCAAAGTGGTAATAATAATACCTACTAGACCTGGTATTTGTATCATCATTTATTCAAATGCTACTTTTTTTTTTACAATACTTGTTGTTATTATCAGGTTGCTTAACCTCTCTGAACCTGCTCTTCCACCTGCAAAATGTAGGTACCTTATAGATTTAGTACGAGAATTAAATGAGGTCCTTAAGAAAAGTTAGCTACCCAGGCTCTAGCATTTTTTCAAAACCCATTGAGTGAAAAACTGGAATATTAGAAAGCATCCAAAATATTGACTTACATTTATTGACCAAAAAAACACACCTATAGTTATGCTACAGCTATTAGATACAGGCATCAGGACAGTGGCCTGTGTGTATTCCAAGGATCCAAAGGTAGTAGCCCTCGGCTATTTTTGTTTGTTCAATTGCACTTTGTTTTGCTTGTTTCCTTATTTTTAACATATGCAGGACAACAAGCTATCTCCTAAGCACTGGATATTTGGTAAGGCATATAAGTATAATTAACACATCGTCACACAATTCTGTTCCTCTCACTGGGGAACAAGGAAATAGAATAAACAAAGTGGGTAAAGCCTTTAACGGTGATTGTAATGGTAAGCAAGAAATAATTTGTGATGATTTGGATTCTTCGGATGAGCTTTTCGGATGTAATTTGCCTAGAGAACATTTGAGATGGAAAATGGAGAACAGGTGGGCAATTATATCAGAGGGTATGAAAATGGCTGACCTGTCTGAAGTTAACATCACAAAGAGTTTATGGAAATTCATATTAATCATATCAGGAAACTTACAACCAGTAGCCCTGGTTGCCCTGGAGTCACTGGATTTTAACAGAACCAGTCTTGGCCTGCAGAGCCTGAAAAGCCTTACCAGGCTCTGTGATATCTCTTAGCATGATGGTTCATTCATGTAACAAGTATTTTTAAGCACATACATTATACCAGTCATTGCCTTCCTGGACTTGTAGTCTAGTGGGAGAAGAGGCAGGAAGAGGCTATCTCAAGTCTAACTCAAATAAATAAACATTAAGAAAGTCTTACATAGATTAAAACCCCCAACAGCATAGCCACCAATATCTCATATTAAACAGTAGAGATATTATCAGAGAGGGAGAGATTGAAAAATGCAAATGAGTCTTTTCCCTTTAAATAGGAGATGTTTGCCCTTGGTGGTTTCAGGAAGTTACTTTTCCTTGTGAATTTTTGGTACCTTGTCATACAGCATAACCCATTAGCTCTGATAGGACTGATTGTTCCCAACTTGTTAGAACCAAGAATAATTTTCACATCCTTCCATGTCCAAAACTGCTGTCTAAATATTGCAGCTCAGATGATGTCAACTAAACTTTCACTTCAGTGCTTGGAATATATTACTCAAATATTTATTGACTGAAGTTTACAATATAGAAGAGAATGAAGGAAGTGTGTGAATGATGAGGCATGTTTTCAGAGGAACAAAAGAAGGAATACAGAGTTAGGCAGGCTGGCTGCCTCCATAAACTGGGTGTTCCTCATAGTTCATTCCAATTCTGAGACTCTCCCTTTCAAAACACCCACAACTGTTAGATAAAAGAGAGCTAACAGTTGGAGGGCATTAAAGCTGATTACCAATAGATTGCATTAAACATGCAAAGCAATTAGGAACCACTGAAGAGTATTAACATGATGGGCTGATGCTTTGTGTACCAATCATAATTCTGAATCTGTGAATGTTAATTCCATAAGCAGCCAGCCTTAGACTCTGTGATTCAGGACTTCAAGAATGGTATTTGTCAATACTCTTCACACCATGCCCTGTGTGACTGAAAAACTCCAGGCCTGTACCTGTCCAACTAAACGGCTGCCTCCCACTTTGCTAGTAGTCTACTATGATTTGCTGAGAACTATAAGCAGAACAGTTTTCGACTGAAGTTACTAAATTGCTGATTTCTCATCTCACAGAATCTTTAACACTGCCAAATAATCCATCTGTCTGTCTACATTTATCTCTAGGTGCCATTTTCCTCGGCTATTAGTACAAAATCCCATTTAAGTGCCGTCTGCCATGACTTCCCTCATCATTCTCAGATGACTATGGCTTCCTAGCTTACAAGTTAAGGAAAGCTGATGAAAATTCACTCAATTTCACTTGTCCATCCTGATATCATAGATACCCCCCCTTTTCTTCCCTCCTTTCTTCCTACCTGGGAAGGAGGTGCTCCTTGTTCAGTTCATGCTAATCCTTCAACTGGTATCCAACTCCCTGGTAAATGACTCTCTCAATAATTCTATCTCTCTCCTGTATTTCAGCCTTTTCATGTTTAGTGTAAGTATGTTCAAATTTCTCCTGCTTATAAAAAAAGGCACAGCCCTATAATCCCTTAATATCTTAATACATATGTGAAAAATTGCCATTTTTAGAGTGGGTTTTCTTCACTATAAAAGTGACAATGCTAATTGGCTTAAAATTAATCAATATATTTTATTTAATAAAATATAAATTCTCTAATATAGTAGAGGGCAATGAGAAATAGAATGTGTTTCTCATTGTCCTCTATTCCGCTTTCTTCCTCATCTCTTACCCATCTCCCTTAGGCACCCTGTGAAATACCGAACTATTTCACTCAACATTCCATATTAGCACTCTGTGTTATAATGTGTTTTGTTCTTCCTGGAATATAATCCAGGTCATAAAACAGTGGTCTTGGGTAATTCTCCTCAGAATGAAATGGTGGGTAAGACAGCCATCTGACATGTTCATTGTAGCTGTAAAAGAGTTATAAGTTATCCTATAGGCAATAGTAATTACTAAATCTTAGTAAACAGGGCAGTAATGTTGGGTTTTAGTGTAGATCATTCTATTTGAGAAATTTAAAGAGGACAATGATCCAGAGGGGTCAAACCAGTTAGAAGTTTACTAAGGTTGTCTAAGGGAGAGCCGATGGGGGCCTGAAATAGAGGTCTAGCCATTGAAATGTGACCTCAAAGAGTAATATCATAGAGGTCAGAGTTAAAAGGGACAACACATCTTCACTGTATAGAGAAACCAACAGTATAGAGTCCGGCATGAGAGTCTAGATGACCCTGGCGTAGGCTAAAAATGTGGCCATTGGGTTTTACAATTAAGGAACCACTATTAATCTAAACAGCAGCAGCTATAATAGCATAGAAGCAGAAATAAGAATGCAGAGTTGAGGAGTGAATGGGAGATAGGGAGTGAATCAGTGAGTGGCAAGTATTTTCAAGAATCCTATATAATAAAATCGTAATATGCAAATCGACTGAACAGCAGAACAAATGGCGAGAGGCAGGGCCAACAAGCAGGCAGTGACAGGCCTGCCAAGGCACGTGGATAGCAATGGTGGGGAGGGGAGCACCGGAGACCAGCAGCGGTGGAGGGGGGATTAGCCTGCCCAGTCACCTCCCACAGAGGGAGGCTACCTGCAGTGCAGCAGTGGGGTGATGGGGGACAGGGCCAGCCTCTCACACCCAGCGCCATCCCCTGATTGGCCTGCCAGTTGCCTCCCACAGAGGAGCAGGCCTAAGCCGTCAGTCGGATATCCCCTGAGGGCTCCCGGACTGTGAGAGGGCACAGGCCGGGCTGAGGGACGTTTCCCCTCCCCCCCCCCAGTGCATGAATTTTCATGCACCGGGCCTCTAGTTTTAAATAAAAGGGAAGTGAAATAGACTAGATAGGTCTAGAAGCTCAATGAAGTCAAAGGGTTGATAAGGGTGATAAAGAGATTTATATATTCATAGACTGACAAAGAACTTGAAAAACATTTTCTTAGAAGATCATATAGTAAATATTTTAGGCTTAGAGGCCACAAGGTCTGTGTTGCAACTCTTTAACTCTGCTGTAGTAGCACAAAGCAGCTAGAAACAAAATATGAACAAAAGGTAGCTGTGTTCCTACAACTTTATTTACCAAAAATAAAAAATAAAATGGGTGGAAGGAGGCCCTCTGTTGGCCCCTAAGTGACCTATGACAGACAGAGGGGTGGGATCTGGGGCAAAGGTTGGCCTTATAAAAGAGGAAAAGGTAATAATGATGTATACCTGTCTAGAGGCTGGCTTAGCATTAACTAACAACTTGAGCATGTCATCAAAATAGCAATTCAATCTTTTAAAATTATGAAGAGGCATATATAAAAAAGTGAACTGAGCTGCTTCTAAAATGGCTTTTGATACGGCTCTAAAGAAAGAAATACTTACTAAGTTGTATTGAAATAATTTGGATATTTTAAATTCTCAACCATGATCCATTTAGTATCAACTCTTGGAAACTGTGAAATAGCATTAATGACAGCAGCAAGGACCTCCCTCTTACATGCTGCCTGAATTTGGGAGAACACAAACTCATCACTGCCTGCCCTAAAAGGAAGATCTGATTTAAAAGAAGGATCACATTATTCTCTTTCAACCCTAGATCTACAGATATCTTACTTGAAAAGTTGATTGTGGAATTCTGACTTATTTCCATGACTAAAGCAATGTGATTAAGTGCCTATAGGCTTTAGGTAATCACCCAAGGTTTTTGATTCTTAAAATCAGGTCAGAGCTACAATCAATGAAGCTCTCTCCTAAGGCTATTGACTGCTTGAAGAATCTGGACAGCATAGCACCTAAAAACAAGAACTGCAGTCATGCTGAGCAAAAAGCCTTTGAAGATAGTTTCCTTTTTAGAGCTTCAACAATATGACAATGAAGAACTGGCATGGTGTGGATGTTCACATACTAATGCACAATGTACAGGGGCATATTTGTAGGACAAAGTGGAGTGATTCTATATGCTATTGATTTTCTAATAATTGCAATGGTCTTTCATTGAGACCGGTATATTCTTTTTTAAAAATATTTTTGTTGACTTCAGAGAGCAAGGGAGAGAGATAAAAACATCAAAAGAATCATTGATCGGCTGCCTCCTGCATGCCCCTTACTGGGGATCAAGCCTGCAACCCCAGGCATGAGCCTTGACCTCCTGGTTCATAGGTTAACACTCAAACACTGAGCCACACTGGCTGGGCAGATGGGTACACTCTTCATGCTCATCATCACCAGGATGTCTGGACTTCAGTAGCTTTTCCTACCCAACCAAAATTTGCTAGGTGAGTTATTTTCGCCAACTTAACTCAGGTGAATAGTATTATTAATATCTCCTAAAAACATGTCGAGCAAGGCAAACTTCTCCTCTGAAAATAAAATGTAAAAACTGGTTGGATAATAGAGTCCTTTGTTTATACACCCACTCACCCACCCACCCATAAATAAAATTGTCTTCGGGGGTGGAGGGGGGCGGCAGAGGAGCAAGGTGGTGGATATTTGGTGGCAAAAATCAGTGATGCCAGAGTTTTAAAATGTCCTAGTATCTGTCAGGGGAGACACTGAAGACTTTAACTCCTCTCTAAGACTGTTCTGCTGAATGGCTCTAGGGAAAAGCAATAGGCAGCCCTTCTCTGCTGTAGATGAAAGAAAAAAAAATAGGAAAAGAAGAAAAATGTGTTAGGAAGCAGAGATGTGATGGTGTGGGAGAAACAGGCAAAAAACAAATAAATCTCTTGGTAGTATTTTGGATTGATAGGTAGTACTTCACCCTGAAGCATTTCTCAAAAGCCCACATATGCAGTTTCACCAAAGAGGTATACACCCTACAGGAATAGAAGAAAATAAAGTAGCAAAGAGCCTAATGATGAAAAAGGAAAGGGAGTGTTTTGAACCAATTTTAGATGGTCAGAACAACATTACAGAAAGGATCATGAGTTCTTGCATTCCCACAAGGTCATTTTTCATGGCCTCATCCTTCCCTTCCAGCATTTCATCTGGTTGGTTGGAAGATTGAGTAATATCCCTGCTGGGAATATTATCTGTCCCAGAAACCACACAACAAATGTTATGGCCAGTCCACTAAACCACATGCTAGGAAAACCTTGACTTATTCTAAGGCTATATCTCCTCAATGCTCAGAATCTGAACCCAGCTGTAAGCATCCATTCAATGGTGTTATAGCCCTAAAATCAGGAATCCCTGAAGTTCTTGAAGTATTTTAAAGGTTCATGTTCCACTGGGATAAGAAACCAAAATCTCTGATACCTAATATTAGTCTGCCTTCACTAACACCAGCACTTTTTCCCCTCACACTACCATCCCCAGTGCTATAAATGCCTTTCTCAAGACAGCAACCATTGTAGCCAATACTGCTACCAAGCCTGGATTACTACTACCACCCTTCTGATGCCCAATGTTGACTTTATCATGGCACCAATAAAAAGTTAATTTTTAACCTCAATCGGTCTTTTATTTTTAATTTCTTTATTGATTAAGTTATTACATATGTGTCCTTATCCCCACATTACCCCCATCCTCCCCACTCATGCCCTCACCCCCCTGTTGTCTGTGTCCATTGGTTAGGCCTATATGCTTGCATATAAGTCCTTTGGTTGATCTCCCCCCCCCCTTACTCCACCCTCCCCACCTTCCCTCTGAGGTTTGATGGTCTGATCGATGCTTCTCTGTCTCTGGATCTATTTTTGTTCATCAGTTTATGTTGTTCATTATATTCCATAAATGAGTGAGATCATGTGATATTTATCTTTCTCTGACTGGCTTATTTCACTTAGCATAATGCTCTCCAGTTCCATCCATGCTGTTGCAAATGGTAAGAACTCCTCCTTTTTTACCGCAGCGTAGTATTCCATTGTGTAGATGTACCACCGTTTTTTAATCCACTCATCTATTGATGGGCACTTAGGCTGTTTCCAAATCTAAGCAATGGTGAATTGTGCTGCTATGAACATAGGGTGCATATATCCTTTCTAATTGGTGTTTCTAGTTTCTTAGGATATATTCCTAGAAGTGGGATCACTGGGTCAAATGGAAGTTCCATTTTTAGTTTTTTGAGGAAACTCCATACTGTTCTCCACAGTGAATCGGTCTTTCATTGTATCCCTCTTAAGGTAGAACCAAGGCAAGTCTACTCAGTGTTGGACTGACAGATGGCTCCATGACCAACCTGGTTGCTCCAGCAAAAATTCTAGGACACATCCTTGAGGACACTTCTCTTTGTCCCCACATCCAAAACATCATCAAATCTACTAATACTTCCATAGCATATCCAGAATCCAACTACTTCCCTCAATTTCTTCCTCTACTACTCTCATTCAAGTCATGATCATCTTTAGTCCAAACTTTGAAATAACCTCCAAATTGGTCTCCCTGCTTCCATTCTTGCCTTCCTGCAATCCATTCTTCATATGTCAGCTAGAGAGAGAGAATTTCATAAAGATAACTCAGATCCTCTCACTCCCTTGCTTAGAGCCCTACAAAGTTTTCCTTTGAGAGTTATATTACCATGGAATATACCGATTCCATTATTCACTCTAGCTTATGAAGCTCCATGTGATGTGCCCAGCTAAGCTCTCCAACTTCACGCCATTGTTGACTATACCAGTGTGTCTGCAGCCACTTTGGCCCTCTCTCCCCAAATACACTAAGCTCATTCCATCCTGAGAGTCTCTGCATGAGATATTTCTTTTGCTTGAACTGTTCCCCCCAATATTTGTGTGGCTCCCTTTTTCTCAGGAACTGGTCCCTGACCAGCTGAGCCAAAAAAGCTTCCCACCATTGTCTTTTTATTGTATTTTAATGAAATTAACTAAAAAGCTAAATTTCACAGAAAAGCACATATCAATTTTTTTTATTTATCCAAGTGTTTGAGTGATGATTACCAAAACTGATCTCACATATATATCAATGTGAAATAAAATCTTCAACCACAAAATCTATAGAATTATATAAACAATCTGCTTCAGAGAAAAACTGTACCCTGATGCCCCCAAAAGTCGCAAATCAGTAATTGACATGTCCAGACCCAGATGATATAAAAACTCAAAAATTTAATCAACATTAAAATATCTCTGCCCAGCTTAGGTCTGCTGCAAGAATTCTATAGTAGAAAAGGGGGCATGGGCTGGTTCTTTCTTTTTCACTAGATTCCTATCCCCATTACCATTTCTTCCACTCTTTGCTCCTAGCTGCAGCTTCCAGCACTTTCCATAGTTGAGGAGAAGAGGAGAAAAAAATGAGGAAAACCCTTCCAAGATGGGTATCAGTGTCATCTGGCTTGGTTTCCTCTGGCCCTGCCAGATATTTTAAGTCCTCCCTTTCTCTCCTGGACACTTTAATGGATTATTCAAAACCACAACCACCCCAGCCAGGCTGGCGTGACTCAGTGGTTGAATACTGACCTATAAACCAGAAGGTCACAGTTCCATTCCCAGTCAGGGCACATGCCCGGGTTACAGGCTCAATCCCCAGTGTGGGTAATCAGGAGGCAACCAATCAATTATTCTCTCTCATCGTTGATGTTTCTATCTCTACCTCTCCTTCTGAAATCAGTAAAATACATTTTTTAAAAAATACAACCACCCCTATCTCTGGAAATCTTTCCCCTGAAATTCCCTGACATAAATATTCACCCTCCGACTTGACACTGAGTTCCCCTGTAACCCTAGTCTTAGGCAATAGGCCTCCAATCAGATTCTTTCTATTACAGTGTCCTAATTCCCCCAGAAGTGCCTTAATACTCTCCGAGATGGGTCAGGCTCCAGGGGCCATCTTGGGTCTCTACAACAGTGCTCTCTCTCTCCTTTTTACACTGGGTGAGGCTGGGTATGGTTCTTATCTCCTTTATCATCTTACTTAGGGAGGTCTAACACCTCAGTTTGAAATGTGAAGATATTTGAGACTTCTCATCATGGGCTCAGACAAGGTAATTTTATATATTTTTTGTATGTGTCAAAATATACCGATTCCATTATTCAAGCATTCTTCTAGGAAAGATTCTCCACATAGGATTAGTATGTCACTATTCATAGTATTGGTTTAGGCAATGAAGAGAACAGGAACTATTCAGAGTGAATATGTATTAAGCCTATGTCTGTAGCCCAGGATATGTAGTCCTGCCTCATAAATAGTCACTCATGTGGCAAGTCTAGATTAATAAAGTTGCAGAAAAAAATGATGATTTGATCCATTTGGCAATGAACATTAGTCCACGAGTCCATGAAGAAGAGTATATTTTTAATAAACATTTGAACACCTAAGGTTTATTATATACCCCAATTGAACAGAGAGTTATATTACCATCCAGATAAAAATAATGAATGAACTGTTAAAGATACTCAACCCCACTATTTTCATAGGCTATGATGGATTTGTTGACATCATTTATAATAATACACACACTTCACGAATTTCCAAATACCTCCAGAGGAACTCAGAGTCCCCCAGTAAAAATTCCTTATTAATCGCCAACATTTCTGAGCATTGGCCAGGGAAGCATTACATTTTTAGTGCCAGAATTAATGCCACTTTACAGTCACCCGGGCATTGTCCTTGCTGATTTATTATGTCATGTAGGACAGTAATGAGACTGTTTCTTCCCCTTGGGCCAGTTGAAAACTCCTAATTCTTTGTTCTCATGACACATCTTTCTTGTATGGGGCAGTCAGTGAAAGAAAAAAAAGGCAACTGATAAGGTCTTTGATGTCAATCCCAGGGATTGTCTTTTCACCCAACCCAACTAGATGACATCATGAGAAAGTCAGATTGCACGTAAATGAAAGCCTA
>NW_005871105.1:3140182-3148737 GCF_000147115.1 Myotis lucifugus | reverse complement strand
AAAAAAATCTGAAAAAAACTGTGCCTGGTATTTTTAAACCACCCTGATGGGACTTAAATAAACCTTTAGACTGGCTTCCTTATTAGCCATGTGATCTTGAACCTAAGTTTCCTCAAATGTGAAGTAAGCTAGTACTATTTACTGCTTCTGGTTGATTTAAAATTGGAATGATTTAGATTAGATTTTAGAATGCACATGGATTTAATGAGTGAGAAAGAAAAAAATTGGGTTTTTTTTTGGTCAGAAGACTTTTTAACTTGATTTCAAACTGGTTTTACTCATCCTTCTAGTTTAGAGATCCTACATGAGTGTGTCTTATTGGGAATCTGGTGCAAAGAAAGGTCTGGGACCTCATTTCAAAATTCCTATAGTTGTTCTACATCTGAGCCATGACCTCTTTATAAACACCCATGCAGGCATCTATGTAGTAGATCGTAGCGTCTGTAAGATCCTATTTTTTTATTTTATTTTATTTTTTGTAGACTCAGTCTCACACCTTAAGAAAATGACCCTACCTGCTTAGCACTTCTTGCTTCCGGCAATAAAAATGACAACCTTATCTATATGATTATTTTTATATAAAACACTAATATTGGCTCTCGTGGGTAAAATGAAAGACATTTGTTTTTTGTTTCTAATACCTTTTTTAGAATAAAATGAGAGGCGGGGAAGAAAATCAATGCTTCAGACTAATTTGCTGAATAGCTTTTAGCTGTCTAGGAGAAACAGGCCTGGAGGCCAACCCCTTCACTCGGCATGTTCAGAATCTCATTGCAAATTACTGTGCCTGTGAACCTGAATCTGACTGCTGAGCATGCCCCGTCTCCAGCTCTAAAGAGATCAGCCACAAAAGCATGGATTAGAAGAAGTTCCTGGAAGACAGTTAAGCCCTTGCCATGTTGTTAATAAGCATTTTCATATGGAGTGACTGGAGAGCATGAAACAATGACTGCAAGCCCCAGTAAGCTGTCAAACATTAAGCCCACATGGGTGAATTCACCCTGTTTACGTTGCTTGATATAAAGCCAGAGGAGGGCCAGGCAAAAGCCATAAATTCAAATAAGCCTTTTAAAGCCTTCTCAATTGATCACGACATAAAAAGACACGGAGCAATTGTATAATCACCTCACACACAGGTAACTAAATATATTGCCCTTTCCAAATTCACTGATGTAAAACATGGAGCTTTGTCTCCCCAGCTAATGGTTGAGAGCAGTTTTCATAGTGCTTTCCTGTGAACTTAATACCCAGCAAATAAATGACAGTCCCGGAAGCAGCTCCTTGGGTCAGACAGTAACATCTATACAATGAAATCTCCTCATGGTAAAATAACTATTAAAGTGAAGTGGAATCCAAGCCTTGGTAGCACTTCTGTCCTTACATATATATTAAATTTTTATGTGAAGGTCATAGGAAATGAGACTTTTTCTCCTAAATTGCTTGTCCTCTTATGTCACATTAAAATATATAAATCTGATTCATGAGGTGACATAAACTGAGGCAACGAATGACATTCTGAATTCACAATTAATTAACTCCTGAGTCTACATATACAAACAATGGGCAGCGTGGCAATGGGGAACAGAAATCACTATCATATCTAAATAGGAAAGTAAGTAGATGCCAGATACTACTTTCCTAGTGTAAGCATTATATGTGGTAACTGGGGCCAATATAAAGTTAAAGTCAGAATTTTAACCAAAGAACTTATATGCATATATGCATAACCCATGGACAGACAATAGTGTGGTGAAGACCTGGGGAGGAGACACAAGCAGGGTGGAGAGAGTTAATGGGGTTTGGGGGGTGGAATAAATAAATAAAATAAATTCTGGGTTTTACACTTGGTTCCACAGTTCATACACAGAACTTGTATCATCATGAGAACAATACTATTATCCTATCCCTTCCTTGAGGTTATTCAAAAGGAGGGGAAAAAATGATTCCATCTTAATATTTCCAAATGCTTACATTTCTTCATATGACTGTCAACAGAGAAATAGGCACCCTCAGAAATCTCCTGTTTGTATAAGTATCTTTTGTTTCAGATTCTCCATGTGTTCAGTGAGTGTGGGCTTCATAACAGTTGCATTTTAGAAAGTTACCTCAAATTTCAAAGCCAGTAGAACTCACTTATAATGGATGATCACCACAACTTGTTACCGTCTATGTCTCTAAGACCCTCATCTTTATCACTTTAGGAGTGAATCCTGAACAGAAAGAGGTCTGTCTGTTTTTCACTGAACCTTCATCATTTCCTACTGGTTAATCAGAATATTTTAAAAATATACTCTGTGTTAACAAAGTGAGATTGTGCAGGAAAAAATATTTTTGACCATGCGTTTTTTTGCAGATAAGAAGTCTCCTGAGTTGACAAGCTTGTGGGCAATTTAATCTGATGGGCGACAAGAAATAGCAGAATGTTAGACCTACAATGTTCATCAGTGACTTAAATCCTTATAATTCTATAAGTTAAACCTTACTATTCCCCATTTTATCCATTTTACAGTTGAAGAAGTTAAGACTCCAAAAAAATTTTTTTACTAACATCTGACAGAACTAGGACAGTGTCTTGACCTGTGTTCTCAGTCACTGTGCTGCCCTTAAAGGGCAAGCAACAAAGAGCCCCCACTTGTCAACTTCGGTTTCTCCTCTGCGTCACACAATATAGGAAAAGTAGCCATTTCTGGAGTCACCAGAAAGCTCACAGCAGTGGACAGACACCTGTAACATAATGAAGAACCTTAGCAGATTCCTCAGTTTCACTTTCAGAACTTTATGTCTCCTGAGGAGCAAATGCTAAAAGCTATTAGAAACATAGGAAACCCTCCCAGCTGGTATGGCTCAGTGGCTGAGCATCCACCTTTGAATCAGGAGCTCACAGTTGGATTCCCGGTCAGGGCATACGCCTGGGTTGCAGCTCTATCCCCAGTGTGGGGCATGCAGGAGGCAGGCTATCTATGATTCTCTCTCATTGACGTTTCTATCTCTCTTCCCCTCTCCTTTCCTCTCTGAAATCAACAAAAATATGTTTTAAAAAAGAAAAAGAAACATAGGAAACCTGTATGCGTGTATAAATGGTATCACTGATAATATATTAGATCTACATGAGATCTAGAACCCTGTTTACCATGCTCCACAATCTATAGGTCTGCTTATCACAGTGCCTGACACTGCAAAATAACATGCTCTCAATAACTCTTTATTGAATAATTATGATTATGACCATTAACATTAAAAGCTGAAATCAGAGACTTCTACCAAAGAGATTGATTTTCATGTTTGCTGTGAATTTTTCTTGAACCAAGATGTTAACTTCTGGTTGTGAAAATATCAAAGGATTTTGTTTTCTTCATATCAAAAATAATTGTGATAAACACATGAAAACTGCAGGCTCAGCAGAAAGATTAATACCAAATTCCAGAAAGAGCTGGCAGCCAAATTTGTCCATATTTGGGGAGTAATATACAATTAAAATTCTCCCCCAAGGAGAAATTAGATACAGCTTGTAGGCTATTACAGGAAATTGCTGCCATAGCTTTTCCAATTACAGATTAAGTATCAATCATTTAGCAAGCCAGAAATGACACCAAACTTACACTAATACCATATCAAATGATGAAAATTCTATTTTAGATATGTTTGGACATTTTAGCTTGATTCTCTAAAATTTGTCATAAAAAGTGAATATTCTACCTCCCAAAATCAGTATAAATAAAGCCATTCCCAATACCTAGAATGTGCTATCACCATTAATCATTATTTGCATTCTCTTACATTCTCATAATCTACAACCCTAAGGAACAAAGTCAAATTGCAAGAAAACAAGCTAATGTCACACTATTTGAGAAAATCATTTCTGCTGACTCCAAAAGTCAGAAGAAATTTAGTTCAGTTTCATAAACAACACCAGAAACTGATGTTCTGAATGACCATCATGAATCATTTATTGTGTTATAATTTTTTAAAAGGAATTCAATTATGTTCAGTACATTTTACTAAGTCA
This sequence comes from Myotis lucifugus, assembly GCF_000147115.1. Taxonomy (NCBI): domain Eukaryota; kingdom Metazoa; phylum Chordata; class Mammalia; order Chiroptera; family Vespertilionidae; genus Myotis; species Myotis lucifugus. The sequence continues at coordinate 3,144,731 of NW_005871105.1, read as the reverse complement.
CTCAAGTGGACGCATTTTTATTTATTTCCATTGACATAAAATGATTATAAGTTTGAGCACTAATTAATCAGAAAATTCAATGAACCCAAAACTCCTATTCTCTAAGAATTTCATTAAGCTTTTATGAAAAAGTCAGAAATAACATAATAAAGAAGAAAATTAAATAAAATGGCTCAATAACTCTGTAATAATTATACTATACCATTCTAGTAAAGGTTTTTTAACTAAATTATCAAAACCTATTTTAAGCACTTAGCTTTTAGTGCCCAAGACCAAAATGTTTTTGACCTTCCAAATATCAATCTGCATATCTTGAAGGATACAGAGTCACTTTGGCCTTACTTTGATATGTTAAAGGATGCTGAGATGTTCATAGATAAAGTTGCACCTGTTTACAAATGTTCTATTATGGTTGGCTTCCAGTTGATTAGGCTAGAGTTCCTCATACAATTTTTAGCTCACAATCTCATTTCATCAAGATATTTTTGCTACTCCATATTCCAACTGTTTTTCTGTGAAAGCTGTGATAAGATTTCAAAACAAGTGAGGAAAACACATTCTCTCTACTAATTAAAATGAAACAAACACACTAGGCCCTTGACATTTATATCAGATAGTTCCTGGAACTTTTCACAATCCCAAACTTTAAAATATCATAGAGAATCAAAATTCTGCATAAAAATCGGTATAGGTGATGGTTGGATTGTCAACGGGGCTCAAACACTGGCTAACAGGTGACTTTTCCCAAAAAAAGAGTTCATGAGTCACATGTGTTATACCAGATTCAAAGAGTTCATGAGTCACATAATCTTGTGAAGTTTGTTATCATTGAAGTTTGCCTCACTTGAGTTGAGGCAAACTTCAATGATAACAAACATCACAAGACATGTCCTCAACAAAATATAAACAAAACAAGTGTAAAATTTGAATGTATTATAGGATTGCAAGACTTTTTTAACATTCCAAAATTAGGGTATCTCATGCCATTAACAGAATAAATGATTTTAAAGTTAATATAGTCATCTCAAAGAATGGCAAAATGTCTTTTGATAAAATTCAATATTCATTTTTCATAAAAACCGCATACACTAAGAACAGATGAAAACCCCCTTAATATTATAAAGGTCATTTTAAAAACAACAATAAATATCATACTTAATGTGAAATATTGAACTCTTCAATATTGAGATCAATAAAGAAATAAGGGTACATGCTATCATCACTTAAATTTAACATTGTACTGGAACTCCTAGCCAGTACAGGAGGGTGAAGAAGAAACTATAATTATAAAGACAAAAGTAAATATATCATTATTCACAGAAAATCTAAATATCTATAAAGAAATTATTAAAATTGATAAGTGAGTCTAATGCAAAATAATTGTATTTCTTATTTCAATATTAACAGAAAATAAAATAGTAATGCTAAAATGTTGGATAAGATAAAAATATTAAATGCCTAGGTAATAACTAATAACCACAAATGTGTAAAACTTCTATACAGAAAAGTATAAAATATTATTGAGGAAAAATTAGGGAAAATAAATAGAGAGATATACTATTTTTCATGGATTGGAAAGTGATTATTTTTCCAAAATTGATCCATAGAGCATTACAATATCTATCAAAATCTGAAGAGATTTTTTTTTGTATGTTGATCTTTTGTTAATATATTTTTATTGATTTCAGAAAGGAAGGAAGAGGGAGAGAGAGATAGAAACATCAATGATGAGAGAGAATCATTGATTGGCTGCCTTCTGCATGCCCCCTATTGGGGAACAAGCCCACAACCCAGCATGTGCTCTGACTGGGAATTGAACCATTATCTCCTGGTTCACAGGTCAATGTTCAACCACTGAGCAATACCAGCCAGGCTGTATGTTGATCTTGACATGCTGAACTTAAAATTTAAATAGAAATCTCAGGGTAATCAAGACTCACAGAGAAAAAGAAAAATAAGGTAGAACTTGATTTACTGGACAGCAAGATCTATCATAAATTTCTGTTAATTAAAATAGGATAGCATTGAACAAGAATTTTATGGTAATTTAGCTATTGAAATAGAATAGGGAGCCTGAAACACAATCTATTTAAAGCTGATTTATGATAAGATAGCTCTGTAAATGAAGGGGACCGATTTTGGAAGTATTAAGTCAATTGGGTATCTATACAAAAAGAAAATGATTTCTACTACACTTTTGACACAAAAATCAACTATAAGTAAAGATAAATTTAAATTAGAAAGCTAAAACAATAAAACATCAATATAATAGCCGAAACCGGTTTGGCTCGGTGGATAGAGCGTCGGCCTGCGGACTGAAGGGTCCCAGGTTCGATTCCGGTCAGGGGCATGTGCCTGGGTTGCGGGCACATCCCCAGTGGGAGATGTGCGGGAGGCAGCTGATCGATGTTTCTCTCTCATCGATGTTTCTAGCTCTCTATCTCTCTCCCTTCTTCTCTGTAAAAAATCAATAAAATATATTAAAAATATATATATAATAAAGGATAGACTCATGATCTCAGGGTAGATAAAAAACACCAAAGTATCAACTATAAGGAAAACAATGATAAATTTGAATATGTATCAAAAAATGTATTACATCAATGAAAAGTCATGTCACAAAGTAGGGAATACACTTGCAACACATTTAGCAACACAGAGTTCATATCTAGAAAAATTAAAAACTCATGAATCAATAAGAAAAACACATTCAAAAGAATCAGGCAAGAAATTTTTAACTGGCACTTCAGGGAACCCAAATGATTAATAGGCTTATGAATTGCAGCTCAAACTTCAATAGGAACTAGGTACATACAAATTAAAAACCCTGTGAAATAATTCTACATTATCTGCTAGAATGGCTAAAATTAAAATACCAACTATATCACATGAGGCCAAGCCTGTCTACTTATACACTGTTCCTAGGAGTGTCAATTGGTATAACTATTATAGTAGTTTTTTTGTTTGTTTGGTTTTTTTTGCTGTGTAACCAAGTACCCCAAACTTAGCAGCTTAAAACAACACATATTTGTTATCTCGCAGTGTCTGTGGGTCAGTTTATCTTATAGTTTCTATAGATCTGACCCAGTTTTGCCGAGTTCTTTATGAGTCTAGATTAGGAAAGAGTCTTCCAAATCATTCAGGCTGTTGGCAGAATTCATTTCCATGTAGACAGAGGTCTCTGTTTTTTGGCTGGCTCCTAGCTGGGACTGCTCTCAACTCATAGAGCCTACCCAAGTTCAGTGTCACATGGCCCTCTCTCTAGGCCCTCTCTATTACAGTCTACTTCTAAGCCAGGTTATCTCTTGTCCCATTCTGCAGTCTGCTGGGACAGAGCCTTATGTAACATAGCACAGTCATATCACCTTTGCTTTATAGCATATAATAACACCTTAATTAACCAGGGTGATTGAAGAATGAATAAAATTTGTATTTAATTCTCTACTTTATAACTGAGTAATGCTCTAGAATGGATTTGACATTTTTTCTGCCGTGTAGAAGAACAAGCTGAACAGAAATTTTATGGTAAAAATGGCCAAGTGCCTTGGTTGTCAGATTAATTTTGTATTGCTGCATAACAAAGTACCACAAACTTACAGCGTAAAACAACACAAATGTATTCGCTCACAGTCCTGCAGGTCAGAACTCTGGCATGACATAGCTGCATGCTTTGCTTGGAATGGCCGAGGTCCAAATCTAGAGGTCAGTCATGCAGAGCTTTTGTCTAGAGGTTTTGAAGAACAATTTCTTTCCAAGCTGATTCTCTTTGTTGGCAGAATTGAATTCCTTTCTTTTTGTAGGACCGAGATCCTCATTTCCTTATTGGCTATAACTGGGGATTGCTCTCAGCTCCTAAAGGCTGCCCATACTCTTTGCCATGTGACTCCTTCATTCTTCACATCAGTAATGGGCATCAAATTCTTCTCATGCTTCGAATCTCTGACTCCTCTTTCTCTTCAGGTGGCTAAGAAAACTCTGCTTTTAAACAGCTCATGTGATTAGATTGGGCCACTAGATAAGCTTCCTTAAGACTACCGTTGCCATATGTAAAATTCATCATATTCCCTGCCCAGGGATAATGCAGGGCATGAACACCAGGGGAGTGGGAAATCTTGAGGGCCACCCTAAAAGTTTGCCTACTACCAGTAGGCAATGACAAGTGTTATTATCAATGATGAATGAAAGAAGCCATAGAAGAATGTCAGCTGAATACTAAGATGTTTAATAAATACTACTCTTAAAAAAGCAAACTATTGGTACCAATTTACTTTCTTGTGCCTTTTTAGCTCTACTATAGTGATTGTCAAATTTATGGATTACAAACTTTTAGTGGGTGCTGGAATTAGTTCAATGGGTTGCAACCAATTTATTTTTTAATTGAAATAATAAAAAACAAAAAAGAGAAATATCACAGAGCAACTTAGCATGATTTTAAGTGTGATCAAGAGTTCATTTGAAATACTGAAATCAATACAAAAATATCTCTCAGGTGGAAATAAACCCTCTATAATCAAATTGTTTTGTTATATGTATATGCATGTATCCAAGG
>NW_005871105.1:3024421-3140082 GCF_000147115.1 Myotis lucifugus | reverse complement strand
TTCAGAAAGCTTTGAAAGCCACTAATCTAGATTACAAAGAACTCTTTTACTGATATGCAATTATCAAAGCTTTTACTTCAGTAAGTATTATCCTTAGAGCCAAGTCTAACATTATTTTGTATTATTCTGTAAAGTACATTCAAGAGTTCTAAAATTCAGTAGTTTAATAGTATTCATTCCTCCTAGAAAATTTAAATAATTTCTTATCCTTTAATATATAACTTTTGAAGCATCAGTTTTCCTATCCTTTCACATCAGTCAGGTAAGTCTTCAAGACCTATCCATATTTGGCCTCTTTAAATACATTGATTTTAACTTATCTTTAAATAAGCAAGCATTTTTATTACTATAATCAGTAGCATTTTTCATACCATTTCTTTATCTTCTGAAGGGCATTCATTATTAGCGATAAGTGCTTGGGAGCCAAGTGTTCTATGAACTTGTCTGTGCATAGAAATCTGGGTAGCAGCCTAATTCTCCACACAACCATAATCAAGGCAATTTACCTGACAGTTACTGAGGGCTTCCCCCACACACCAGCATGGGGCTGAGCACTGGAGATTCAAAGATGAATAAAACTAGTCCCTTGCTCAAAGTATTTATACATCTCCAACCCTAGAATATATTGTCAATGTTCTTTTTACTTTTGTTTTAATTTCTGTTCCTTACTGTTCAGACTGTTTGCTTTCCTCTCACATCTACTTGTGTCTCATTGAATATGCTGTCATCTGCTTTATTTCCCTGTAGGGTAAATTTGGATTTTAAGCAAATGATCAAGATATTTGTATTTACAAAGTTCTCCCAAACTGCATTGCCTGCAGTACTGCAGTAGAGGTTGCAAAATCAACAAACACGCCATTATTTTCCAAAATATTAACAAATAACTAATCATTTTTTAATGTGAAGCGATATAACTTTACCTTTCACCTTTAGGTATTGGTTTTACCCCAGGATTCACTTAAAATCTTAAAATTAGACCAGAAAGTAGCTAAGAGGGAAGGGGAAACCTCAATAATTATGTTAATTTTTGCAAAGAAATATTGAATTGAAGCCTTCTTTGAAAGAGAGAGTATAATAAAATGAGAATTATTTCATATTCATTGTGTGTGTTTATGGGTTTGTATATATAAGAAAAGGGCAACTAACACTCTTTCCACATCTGTCAAAAAAGGGTCACAGTCACCAGTGTCTGGCTAAATAGTATATTAAAGATTCAACTAAAAACTGAAAAATAAGACTAATGTACTATAGGCAATAAATTGGAGCCCATTTAACAGTTGGTCACCACCATAACTGGAATTCTAACACAGATAGCTCTGTGTATGTCATGCACTGAGTCAGCTCTGACTTCTGGCGACCCTATGAATGAGTAATGTCCTCAACAGCCCTAATCAACTCTGTAGACCCCTGCCTATGGCTTCTTTTATGAAGTCAATCCAGCTCATATTCAGTCTTTCCCCATCTATTTTTTTCAGTATTATTGTCCTTTTCCAAAGAACCCTGCCTTCACCTCATGTGCCCAAGATAGAATAGCATCAGTTTCATCATTTTTGTCTCCAGCAATGTTTTAGGCTTAATTTGCTCTGGGACCCACTTATTCAGGGTTTCTGTAGAGCTCTCCTCCAACACCATATTTCAAATGAATCACTTTTTTTTCTATCAGCCTTCTTAACAGCCCAACTTTCACATCTGTACATAGTAACTGGGAATAGGAGGGTGTGGGTGAGCTTAGCCTTGGTATCTAAGGACACATCTTTGCTCTTGATCTTTCCTCATTCTTCCAGTGCTGCCCTTCTCATTTTCCACTTTTTTTATTTCTTAACTGCAGTCTCTGTTTGAATTGATGACTGAACCAAGGTAAACACAATCTTGAGCAACTTCAAGGTCTTCATTGTCTATGTTAAAATTGTGTATTTCTTTTGTAGTCACGATTTTTACCTTCTTGATGTCAAATGCATCCCACATTGGCACTTTCTTGTGTCACTTTAATCAGATATATCTAACCCTACTTTATTCCACTCATTGAGTCAGGGCAGCAAGTTGGGGTTTTGCTACTAGATAAGTCAAAGAAAAATAAAGATGTTAGAACAGATTTCTTCCCCACAGAAGAGCTTGCCTAAGGTGTTCACACATCCACCCACTGAAATTGAATCACTAATGTAACACATTGCCAAAGAGATGAGAAGCAGTGACTTAACATAAGTTAGCTAGATCTGAGGAGAAAAACCAACATAATCGAAGTCCTGTCAGAATAAGAGATAGGAACCCAGAGGACAATATGAGGTTTTACGAAAAAGAAATATATCTATTTATCAATTCCTACTTATTTAATCTTCTCATCTTCTCCACCACCACCAACCACATCAATATGACTGATGTAGTAAATTTTTTTAAAAATAAAGGATGGTTATATGGCAAAGTCTGACACAATTGCTAGTGAAGAAGGATTGATTTTGAAAGGCTGTTCTAACATTTTGTTTTAATATATAGCAAAATAATGTTACTGACACGATAGGTAAAAAGGCCTACGGATGACAGTTTGAAGAAGGATCAGGCAATAGTGAAGGTGGAGTCACAGAGTTAAATACCTGCAAGGCTACTCAGGAAAGTAAGAAATGAAGCTGGTCTGACAGAAGACCAGAGGGAACGGCACACATTGGAAAGCACCTGCTCTGCTTCGATATGAGCACGATTCTACTCCATCAAGTCATAGCCATGAGGGAAGTGGGAATAGTGGTGCCAGACCTAATTTTTCAATAAAATCTGAAGATCTGAATTTTTGCGTTAATGTTCCCATTTTTTCAAACTGAACAGGACAAACAAAAATGAAGTATTAGCCATTTTAAGCTTAATGTCTGCTATATGTGGCCTCTGCTTTAGCAGGAAATAATTACAAGATACAAAGAAAGGTTTGCTCTGTGATTTGGCTAATATTAACAAAAATGTGACATAGTTCTGGAAACACTATTATTTTTCATCATTAGCTCTGGAACTTGATTCAGTGTAGCTTACCCTTTTAGTTAATGTTGAAAAATAAAATACACAAAACTGCCCCGCGAGGGCATTATTTGTCAACAGAGAGGACCTGAAGGTCACCAGGGCCTGGGGTCAACTTGGATATCAGTTTCAATGTCCAACAAAGCATTGGAGCAAAACCAGGCATTACAAATTAAAAACTTTTTTAGAAAAGGCCATTGCTCGATTCCCTAACCTTGGTGCATAGCCTTAAGAGTGGAGGAAATATGAGTGTAATATCTTTCTCCCACATAAATGTCACTCAAGTGTATCAGCATATTTAAAAGGTATGTTTGTGTTACTTTCAGTCCCTTTATGGCCTGAAATGTCAACACATAGTCAATAGCTCATTTCCTGTTGATATTTAGAACTAATTTTTTAAATGAAACCAAAGATTCATTTTTATAACTCTCTTCCTCTCCATTAGAACAAATCCTGCTTTGGGTTCTGTATACATCTCCTGATCAATTGGATGTCTTTCCTGATCACCCACTGATCTTCATATCAGCATGACCTGAGTTGATTCTGTCTTCAAAGCTGATGCAGGCTGAGACTGTGTTCCCCTTAACAGAGGTCCTTCATTATTCTTCACAACGTTCTCTTTCCTCAGTCCATCCCAGAGCAATTTACTCACCATTCTCTCAATACAGTTGATTTGCAGTGAACTTCACCTCAGCCTTTAAATGACTTTAGCCTTTGTCCATGAAGCCAAATAACACCAGCATCACAGCTAAAGCTTGCTAAATAGTATAATTTGACCGCAATAGCTGACCTGAATTTCAAGTACTTATAGACAAGATTATCTTGACACTAGTTAAATTTACCCTAGCCTTTGGCACCTTGGAAAAATTTCATAAGTTCATATGACTTCATTTTGTTTTGGCAAAAGAGACACTGACCATGTTCTTTTTCTTTTTTTCTTGGTAGTAAAATCTCTCCTTTCATAACAGTATGGTTCCAAACGAAGGAAATCTCAATTGGTGTTTTTCACTGTGTTCCAAGTGAAGATTTGTCAGATATGAAATATTAAAAGTTGTAGTCAGAACAAAGAAAGTGCAACAGATACAGAAAAATGACACTTCACTGAAGCTCACCTAACAGTAGCACATATCTCCTTCTAAAGAAAATGAAATTGGCAAATGCACCTCAATATCAAGCACTGTATAACACAGCAGATTGCAATGGGCTCTCCCTGGGCATTATTCACTTTCTTCTTCAAGGATTGTGAGTGAAGGCTGGTAGACTCTTTCAGGCTATCAATCCCAGTAACTCCTCTTTGGTGAGTTTAAAAAGTAATTGCAGATATATATAGCAGATAATATAAATGGAAAAGTGGATGAGAGTAATTCACTACAAATCATCATTTTTCTACAGTACAAAATGTAAAAATTATGTATAGTATACAAAAATATAGATGCACATAGGGATATTATATGTGAGTGTGGAAAATTATAGGAAATGGAATATTACAGAATGTTTCAGAGAAAAAGAGATTGCAGAGAGAACAGAGTTTTAGGGGAAGGGGAGAGAATGTAGAATAAAAATGAAAATGTGAGCTTCTTCTCAGAAAGAAGTTTGCAGGTGTGAGACAGCCAGGATTCTATGGAATACTGCATGTGTAAGGTTGACGGATTCCCAAGAGAAGGAGAGAGGGCCCATCACCACCTCCCAGAAGATGGGAAGAGGAGGATCTCATCATATAGAACCAGGTCAGTCTGCAGCATCAAGATGGTATCATGAGGAGAAACCCCCCATTCAGAGCCAGCCTAAGGGTGTGCACCCATTCAAGAGTTCACTAATATATTTGATTGGGAAAGGGGAAATGGAAGTTTTCCTTCTCCCTACCATATTTTAAGCCAATTTTTAAATATCATATTTTGTTATATTTTTACTTATTGTATGCCAGGAATATCTGTTGAGGTCAGTAGGACCCTTGTTTCTTTCATTAAAAAGTTAAATACATAAGGAATATAGATCAAAGTATCACATTTATTACTCATCAAGTCTGATCTGAGTTACAGGACATAGCTTGCTGTGAGAACCATGATAACACGGCCACGACAGGTAATAGACAGTGGAAGGTCTCCTAACTCAGAGTGGGATGGTTGATAACTACTGCTTCCTGGACTAGCTAGTCCCCAAAAGGAAAAAAAAAAAGGCACAAAATGAGATGAACGTGATAAGTTTATTTTTATCAATGTCTCCAATCAGATAACTCATCCTTACTTGCCAGGAGTGAAGTGAGTAAAGACTTGGAAATCCTCTGGGAGCTTTATACTAATCCAGCTCTCCTAACATGACCTATATTAAAGATAATGATGTAGGGAAGTCACATGTTTGAAAAATAACTGCTACTCATTTTATTGTAATAGACATTTCCACATATCATCATAAATAGAATTTTCATAAGATTCTTTATTCAGGCCTTTGGTTCAGCAAATAGAGAGGAAAAAATTGCACATATAAAAAAAAGATGAGTAATAGGCCAGATAAAAGAATTTTAGAAAATTTTACCTGTTTTTTTAATAATTAAATGTCAGAATTTCTTAATTACTACTAATTCTCCTTGAAGTCATAAATTTTATAATTCAGTTTAAGAAAAAATCACCATTTTACTGGGTCATTGCACCAACTGATGACTACCTAATAAAGAAAAAAACTCTGATAAGAGAATTGTACCCTGATAAATTTACATAAGTTATGATTTTTTAAAATATAAGGAGTCAACTTGTAGCAGAAGAAAGAACACTGATTGGTCACAAAGAATCCTTTATTCTAGCCTCAAATCTCTCACTTCCTTGTGCTGTGGCGCTGTAGGAGCTAGACAAAGTGGTTTCTGGGGGCTCTTTCAAATCTAAAGTGTCATTCTGTTATCCATAATCACTTCTAATGTTATTAAAATTTTTAAGTATATATGAAACAAGTTAAAACTATTTGAAATACCTTCATATTTGATTCTCTATTTCTTAATATTATTTTTCTAGATTCCTATACTAGTCCTAAATTAGATATGCATTGTATATGCTGTACTAGATACTATATCCTATATGGGAACAGCAATACAGATTATCAAATTCTTGAGTAATCATCTCTTAACAGTTTTTTTTTCTAATGATAAGTACTTACCCTGTCTTTAACACATACTTATGAAAAACTGTACTCTTTCTTAACAATAGTCCTATTTACACAGCAAGGGATGTCAATGCTGAAAATGTGCACCAAACTAAATACAAGCCTTAGCATGTCATTATACAAGGAATTATGTAATTGAGTGATCAATAGAAATGTGTTGTCAACACATAGGCTGATTGTTAAAATTGAATAAGCACTTAGAGAGAACTAGGTATTAAATAAATATGAATAAGAATATTAAATTATCCCTGTTACACTGCAGGAAACTTTGACAATAAGGATTTACCTTCTTCAAATATTTAGAGAGCATAAATTGATTAAAATGAAAATGAAGTGCAAAGCTAAACAAACAGCCAAACAAGACAGTAAGTACGCAATACATAATGTTACAGGAAGTTTGGGGACCACAACATTTGGAAATTGCCATGGCTTTTCTTAGCATTTCTATTGACAATATTCAGAAAACATAGACATGGGCCTCTCAAATACTACACTGTTGATGCTATACATAGCTTTTCTTTTTTCTTTTTGTAAAGTGAGTCACCTATTTTATAATGTTCTCAGTGCAGAACTTCAGTGACCTTACTCCCAGAACACACTTAATTTTCTTGCCACCAAGACTTCCCCAACTTGGGCTATTATTAATGATCATATTAAACTCGTGGACATTGTTGTAACAAGATAAAGTGGAATCATTTTGGTTTGATTTTTTTTCCCTCATATCATATGAACTTCAAGCAAATATTTGTACTTCAGATCTATAAAATTAAGATATTTGTACGGGGACAGTATTTTATATTCACTTGATAAAAACAGAACAGAAGGTTTATGACTATAAAATATTTGAAGGATAAAAAAATGTCTTGTTAATTAGCCTGGATGCACAAATTACTGTGGGTCTTAATGTAGGCAGACAGAATGTTCTTAAAACACATCCTATTTGTATCTCACTTGGCTAAGCTACTGCTGCTCTCTGATGTTGGACTTCTCCACATAGAGAGGCTGGTAAGTCTAACAAGAGCCGATCAAGCATTTGCCACCTGGAAGATCATTTGACTCTATCGGCACTGCTGAGTAAGTCCATTTTATCTCCCTCCCTCAATACTGTGCTCAGCACCAGAAACCGGGTGGGGACGCGTACTAATGAGCATCCAGTTCTTTCAGATGATTGAAGACAAGGTGGTAGCCAAAGGAGTTGTGGTGCCACTTTGAAGAGAATACTGATGATCATGGATTGCTTGTGTGACCCTTTTCCTTATAACTGAAAAGAATTATTTCCTCTCTGTTCCTAATGCTACTCGGAATGCAGACTCTGTAAGAAGCGAAATTATATATACCCAAAGAACAGTTACTCTAATAAGCTTATTAGTATACTTTGGCAATTAATATTATATGTAATGGTGTGAATGTCCAAAAAAATGTAATGCTTTTTTCATAGTTTAACAGGCCCTTAATGAAGACCAGATAAGCTAGAGAGCTCTCACTGGTGCGGCAATTGAATTTAAATTAGGAAAAAAACGGAGTTAGCCTCTTAATAGCCTTGGCCAGTTCATAGAAAATGGTGCTGAAGTCATCCTAAATTTATTATAATGAAATGGACTGGGTGAGTCAGCATGTTTGTCATCCCTGGGAGCAGAAACAGTGCACTATTCCCCTCTCGTGATACAGTAAAGGAGCTAGAGTCATGGAACACTTGCTGGGAAAATGAATTCTTTTCCAAAATCTCTACTCTTCATTTTAAAACTTTGTTCCAAATTTGTTTAAGAACAGTCTAGTGGATCTTATCATTTAAATACCGAAGAAAAATGGTATTCAATTCTTCTTTGGGTGCCTTTCCAATACGAAAATGTGCCTTTCTCCAGTTGTCTTAGCCTCAAGATCTTTGCAAATTAAATAAAACAGTACATTTAATCCTTTGGTCGATTTGGATAAATTAAGTCAAACTTGCACACTAAATGTAGCATTAAGTCCCCATATACGTACAGGTTGCTATCGGTTAGCCTAGGCTGAGTTGCATAACAAACCATCACAAACTCTCGTGGCTCACAACAAAAGCTTTGTTTTATTGTGTCATTCCTCTCATTCGTGCCACAAAACCCATTATGGTTCTGCTCAATATTATCTTCTCAACACTATTCAGGTTGACAGAGTAACCTTTATAGGATATTGTCCATCTCATAGTGAAACATACTCTGGCTTAAGGTTTCCACTTGAAAGTAACAAACATCACTTTTGTTCACATTTTCTTTGCCAAACCAAACGTCATATTGCCAAAGTCTAGCATCAATGAGATTCAAATAAATAATCTTTCCACAGGGAGATACATGACATGAAGGGGCATAGCAAGAAGAACAGAAAGAAATTAAACCATATTATAATGTTTGTTCTCTTATTCACAAATAACTAACACCCTCTGCTCCATATATAGGGTATAATAATTCCCATCCTATCTCCACTGGAGGTAATCTATAACTTTCATCATCCCATCAAAGCATGAGGCGCACATTCTCTTGAGAATTTTTATACTGGGTGTATACGTGCCTCTTCTGGAGTCGAAGACCCAGAATTGAAGAAGGTAGTAATCAGCCCCTCCCTACCCCACCTCCATTAATAAATACATCCATTCAGATACAGGAAGAATGGTAGACATATGCAGCCATTTTTCTAGTGATTCTAACATCCTGCTGGCAGGCATTGTAAGGAGCCTACCTTGTAAGGAGTGTTATGGACTGAATGTTTGTGTTCCATCAAAATTTACACCTTGAAGCCCTAACTGGCAATATTTGGAGATGAGGCCTTTAAGGAAGGAGTTAAGGTTAAATGGGGTAGTCAGGTTAGGGCCTTAATTCAAGGGAATTAGCATCCGTATAAGAAGAGACACCAGAGCACTCTCGCTTGTTCTCTCTCTCTCCAGGTAAGTACACAGGGAGAAAGCAGCTGTCTGCAAGCCAGGGAGGGAGTTCTCACCAGAAAGTGACCATGCTGGCACCCTCATCTCAGACTTACAGCCTCCAGAACTGTGAGAATATAATTTCTGTTGTTCAAGCCATCAAGGCTGTGTTATTTTATTATGACAGCCTTAGGAGACCAGCACAGCAGGGAATGTTTCTGGATTAAGCTCTATTTCCGCCTGCAGGAGCAGATCTCCATTCCATTGTTGTCGATAGCGCGTGGTTCAGCCCCCTGGGAGGTCTTTTCCTATTATCTCCCTGACCTCTTTAGGAGGACATTACAGCAAATGACCTTCTTAGAATCTGAGAACATTTCACACCCTGTTTTCTGCCCATAAAAGATTGGAAGCCTAAAGGTCACATTAAGTTTTGAAAATTAAATCTCTTTTAGTTAAGGCTAGTGGATTTTGGGGGATCACACTAATCTATATAGATTTAAAAAATAGTTTCTTGTCTATTTGACTTATATCAGTACATGTGCCAAGAACTACAATCACAGTTCTTTTTAGAACATGCCTCCACTCTAGACCAGGCATCTCAGGTCTATATGAGAGCCATGATCTTTGTCACTTCTGGGAAATTTTATCCAGTTGGGAGAGTTTAGTGGGTATCACTTTGTCAATTTGAGGATTTTTACAATGATACTTACGGCCACACCCTTTCTTTTGTTCAAGCGATGTTGTCTGCTTTAATTACCCATGTTGCTGTGAGGCCTTCACTGCTTTACCTTTTCACAGTTGGAGCTTGTTTGATACCACGTGTGGGCTACTCTTGTCTTTGTTCAGCAACTTATAACAAAAAAGAGATGAGCTCAGAAAAAAAGAATTGTTTGTTTGCAGAAATGAGAGGGAACAGAGTCAGAAAAGAAATAAAAAGCTTCTTCTTATAGCAATGCATATCAGTCTCGCTCATATTTCATTGACCAAAGCAAAACATGCCCAATCTTATATCAGCAGAAAAGGGAACTATAAATCCTTCCTTTGGAAGAAATGGTGGAGCAATAGTACCATCTACCACAAGGCTTTACAATATCTACATAAAATTTTCATTGTGCACATATATCATTCCTGTGAAATGGGTAGGAAAAAGTAGGTAGTGTTACTAGCCTCATTCTCCAGAGTATAAAATGAAAGTTCTTGGAAATTTAAATCATAACCAAATTTTAAAATGCTAATAAGACAAAGAAAATTAACCTAGAACCTCAGATTCCTGCCTTTTAATGGGACACTCTTTCTACCACTCTGGTACTCATGAAATACAAAGGTTACACAATGCTGGTACATGGACACAAATGCCCCAGGAGACAGGGAACACACAATAGTAATAATGTTTGAGCACCAAAGAGCTCTGTGTTCCAGCTCTCTTACATGCTAGCTTTGTGAGCCTCAGCAAATCTCTTACTATTTTTTTTTTAATTCTCACCTGAGGATATTTTTCCATTGATTTTTAGAGAGAGTGGAAGGGAGAGAGAGAGAAACATCGATGTGAAAGAGATACATCTATTGATTGCCTTCCCACATGCTCTGACCAGGGCCAGGAATCGAGCCTGCAACTGAGGTACATGCCCTTGACCAGAATTGAACCTGGGACCCTTCAGTTTGCAGGCCGATGCTCTTCCCACTGAGCCAAACTGGCTAGGGCTCAGCAAATCTCTTAAACTCCCTGTAATTCAGTTTCTTCATCTGTAAACCGGAAATTGTTTTTATTTAATGCAGACTCAGATACTAGTTTAGTACATATACTAGTATTTGATACTGCATTAAATATCAGATCCAGAATATGAAAAAGAAGAACGAAAAGCAAGATCGAAGTACAAAATAGGCCTATTGTCCTGGGCATTTTCATCTCAGTTATGTCCCTATTTCTTTATATAGAGAGTGATCCTTTTTATAAAGTGAACACATAAACTATGCACTTGCATAACTTATGCAATTAACATGAAGCATAAAGAGCAGCCATTTAAAATTCCTAACCTTTTACATAGGCAGCAAAAACATAAAATTTAGGATATAACAAATATT
This sequence comes from Myotis lucifugus, assembly GCF_000147115.1. Taxonomy (NCBI): domain Eukaryota; kingdom Metazoa; phylum Chordata; class Mammalia; order Chiroptera; family Vespertilionidae; genus Myotis; species Myotis lucifugus. The sequence goes on along the minus strand of NW_005871105.1, from coordinate 3,128,963 downwards.
AGAATAAGGTAACACTAGATGCATATTTGATTCTATGTCAAATATACATCGGTTTTATTAAAAATACATTGTTTTCTATATGAAATGGGAATGATATTATTGTTTTCACTTTCCAGATAAAATAACTTTTGTTCCAATTAAATTGCTTACATGTTAAGGTCTTGGGCTTAGAAACCACTGTGTGCTAAAAACTCAAAAATTCTTATTCTACATAATCATATTTCATGGTCTTCGGCACAACTGATATGAAAAAATTACTTGCAGTTCCATTTCTCATCAATTCTTTTCAAGTACATTTATATCATAACGTCAATCTCACATAAAGCCAGAGCAAGTGCCTCTTTTTACTATCCCAACACATACTGTTCTATCATTGAAATATCAGTACACAAGGCTTTAAATCTCAAGCACATTCCTTTTACTGGATTCATAAAGTTCAATGTGATTTCTTAAATATAATATGTAAAAGAGAATTCCACTATTACTGTGAAGTCTAAATTCCAAGGTGAACATTTTAACAACAACCAATGTCTCATGACTATTGAGTGTGGACATTTATGCTCTGGTTCAGCTGAAACTCATAGAGCCAGAAGTCATACACACTTCCATACAAAGCAAATCGTCCAGGAAAATAAACCCCTAAGTAGCAGGCAAACCTTAAGCCATTTCAAAGCTGCAAAAATCACCACCATTAAGTTAGAAATAGGATCTACTTAGAGAGCCGCGTCAGGGTCAGCATCAATCTCATGAGATGACAGAAAGCCTTCCCACTCAGTTAATCCTGCTACAGAAAAGGCACTCTTCCAGAAAGAGAGGAGTCCATGCAAATCATAATAAGGATCAGTAACTCTACTCACAATATCACGGGAGGAACACTGGCAGACACAGCGGGCTCCTCAAGTGACATGCGAGAGAGAGGAAGGACAACATGCAACATATGCACCAAGTAATGAAGTAAAATGGGTTTATCTGGGGAAAAATGTTCTCTCCTTCTTTTTTGGTAACTACTTGAATTTCAACTTTTAAAAAGTAAAATCTTACTCAACCTTTTAACTAGTTGAAATGTAACAATAAAATATCATTTTTTACTTATGATTCTTGCAAAAATTAAAAAGAGCTATGGATCCCCATGATGGTGAATGTGTAAAATAACAAGAGTTCTGATAGCTGGAATATAAATCGGACAAGCTTTTCACATGGCAGTGTGGCAATGTATGCCAACAATCTAAATGCGCATGGTCACAACAATTTCACTTTGGGATTTCTCATATGGAAACAAACAAAAAATGCAAAGATACATGTCAATGTGAAGTTCAGGTAGGGCACTGTTTCATTAGTAAAATTTGAAACAACCTAAAAGTTGTCTAATAAAGAGTTTTTTTTAAATATGTTTTTACTGATTTGTGAGAGAGAGGAAGGGAAAGGGGGAGAGAGAAACATCGATTGGCTGCCTCCTGCATGCCTCTTACTGGAGACTGAGCCTGCAACCCAGGCATGTGCCCTGATCAGGAATGCAACCAGTGACCTTTTGGTGCATGATCAATCAACCAACTGAGCCACATGGGCCAGGGCCAATAAAGAGTTTTCAAAATAAATTAAGAGTCTATCTGCACAGCTCTCTGTCTTCTCTGCACTGGGAGCAGCTCTCCTCATCCCCTGAAAATGTTCGCCTGCACCAAGTTTATCTCCACCCGCTCCTTGGACAGAAGCACCTCTCAGCTGAGCCGCCGATGTCTGCAGTGGTGCTGAAACAACCCACGACACTGACAGATGGGAGCCTCAGCAGCTTGGCAGCGCCATGTCCCCTGACCTCACTTATTTCTAGCTGCAGCTTCCAATCCAGCACCATTTCAAGGGACATAGACACAGCAGCCAAGTTCATTGGCGCTGAGGCTGCCACAGTAGAGGGGGCAGGCTCTGGGGCTGGAATTGCAACTGTGTTGGGAGCCTCATCGTTGCTTATTCCAGAAACTCTTCTCTGAAGCAACAGCTCTTCTCCTACACCATTCTGGGCTTTGCCCTCTCAGAGGCCCTGGGACTCTTTTGCCCTGTAGTGGCCTTTCTCCTCCTCTTCGCCATGTGAAGGAGCTGTCTCCACCTCCCATAGTTCTTTTTCTTGTTGCCCTGTATGTTCCTTTTCTTGCACCTCTCCAGGCAGCCTGGGGAAAGTGGTTGGCTCAGGGTTTGACAGAGGGAAGACAAATAAATACTGTATTAATAAGAAAAAGAGATATATCCACACAGCAGAATACTATGCAGCTGTTAGAAAGGATCGGGTAATTGGTAGGTATTAGTTTATCATTTTCTAAATGGAGATTATAGGTCAGTATGCATTAATATAAAAAAATATACATATTTGAATGTGCAATGCAGGATGCTGGAAAGAAAAACACTTTCCTAATAATTGTTCATCTCTAAAAAGTGGGATTATTGGGCCCCTAAGAATCTCCCACACTTTTGCAGACCTGAAGATTAGACCAAAGCCACACGGGGCAAGGTAAGACGCCCATGCAGGCACACACATGCTGCTGGCCATTTTATTATTGTATTTTGCATCAGATATTTCTAGATGTTTTGGGTACATTCATGATATAATGAGTTCTTTGGCAGGGAAATAACGTACAAGTTCAAGATCACCTAATATCTTATTTTATACTACCGTCAGTGGGTTATCATTTGGGGCAAATGATAGAGAAATTGCCCAAGTTTGTATCACACTATATATTAACAAATATATCACCCTTGTATCTGGCAGCACTATCTCTCATAAGCTTTCCTTTCCTGAATGTGGGAATGACACTCACCCAGGCGTGGGAACTATTTTTTTTTTAAATATATTTTTATATTGATTTCAAAGAAGGAAGGGAGAAAGGTGAGAAGGATAGAAACCATCATTGGTGAGAGAAGAATCATCAATCGGCTGCCTCCCTGCTTGCCCACACCTGGAGATCAAGCCCACAACCCAGAGATGTGCCCTGACCCGGGAATTGAACTGGTGTATCTTTGGACTAATAGGTTGACCGGCTCAAACCAACTGGAACCAAGCCAAGCTGGGCGGGACCTATTCTTTAATACACAGGCAAATAAAAGAATAAAATAGGCAAACACACACGTGCCCGAATGATTACAAGTGCTTTTGAAGTTTTAGGTCACAATTTCTACTAACAGCTCTTCTACATGTCTCTCTGTCTCACTGTCTCTTCTTTCCCTGTGATATAAGCAATAATGTTATAGTTGAAATTGGCTTTCCAGCTCTGAACTATAGCTTATCTTTATTCTTAAAAGTTAAAAATGACACAATATAGATTCCAAGTTTCCTTCGCCCAGCTCTAAAAAGAAGAGAAGAGTGAACAAATTTCAAACACACAGGAGATAAGATCAGGCAGAAGAAGACATAATGCAGAGTTGCAAGAGATTCCTTCCTTTTGTCAGAGATGTTTCTGCAGGGCGTCTCCATTCTCCTCCTCTGTGAACCTAATAAATGTCTTAACTATGTCACTCATACAATGATACTGGGAAAAAGGTTCTGGCAGGCCCGCTCTGAGATGTGACTAGAGTACCTCCGAAAATAAATATTATTTTGCTTTATCTCATTAATCTTGGCCATTTCTTCCTTCCCTTCGGCCAGCCTGACTCAGAAAGGCAAGTACTTTATCCATGTGACACAGAGTTATAGGGAAATTGCCACTCAGACTTTGAAAATGAGTCTTTTCCATTTTCTGACAACCATTTATCTCTCCGCCATCAGGCAATACCTAAAAATTTTTATGTGTGTTTTATCTTAAAGATGAGTTCCTGCTGAATCTCAGGGCCTGTCAATATATTTTACGTTTGAAGGAAATAGTAACTTTCCAAAACAGCCGCATTTTCTTTTCTACGGTCATACTATCATTTAAAACAATTATCCAAAACCTTTGGCAAGCTACTGTATTCCCCTGTTTACAACATGACCTCATTCCTAACTAATTCACAAAAATGTGTTTCAAATGAACTAGACATCAAATGAATTAAAAATGTAACGCTCCAAGCAGATAGGAAAATTGAAAAATTATTATTAGCTTTGAATAATCACAAATAACAAAATTATAATTATTAATGTTGAATGTTTAATTTCAAATTCCCCCTCCTAAATTTTCAGTTTTATACTTTTTTATAAAGATATATACAAAAAGGTATCTAATGCTTATAAGCCTCTCCTACATTCCAACTTTTAAAATTATTATCATTTCTCCTTACTCATTCTTGTGTCCTCTTCATTGTAATTTGTCTTAGCCTTCTTAGTTCTTTTGCTTGACCTCCAACCACACTTATTTGTAAACTACAGCATTTTTGCTATTTCAGGGGATTTTTATCCATAAATTGATGATTCTTTGTTGTTCGGCTTGTATTTTAATGAGACTCCATAAACTGCTTATTTGTTACTATAGTCTACTTTATTTCCCCCACAATATTAGATGCATCCAAAAATCGTTTTGCTCTCTGTGACATGTCCAAACCTTGACTGACCAGGTTTCCCCTTCATTCAAAAGATTTTGTATCAGTCAATCCCTCAATTCATATCAACTTAAGCCAACTTAAACAAAGAGTTTGTTATGTGAAAAGTTTCTTAGAAGATCCACTGTGGCAAACACTTCTTTTTCCCTACAGCTTCTATTTTCCACTCATCTGGCAGATCTCTCCTTCCCTTCACTCTGCTCTGTGCAACTGAGAGCTGATCTCCATCAACAGGCTCCCTTGCCCTCTGCTTTCTAGTTGGGGGTCATTCAAGGAGAAGCATTAGCAAGATATTGGAGGGTAGGAGAGAAGTAAAGTTAAAGTCATGCCCTAACCTGTTTGGCTCAGTGGATAGAGCATTGGCCCCACAGACTGAAGGGTCCTGGGTTTGATTCCAGTCAAGGGCATGTACCTCGGTTGCAAGTTTATCCCTGGCCCTGATTGGATTGCATGTGTTTTGGGGGGGAGGCAACCAATAGGTGTGTCTCTCTTATGCCGTTTCTCTGTGTCTCTCCCTCTCCTCTCTCTCTCTCTCTCTCTCTCTCTCTCTCTCTCTCTCTCTCTCTCTCACACACACACACACACACACACACACACACACACACACACACAATATCCTCAGGTCAGGATTAACAAAAATAATCTGATCTCCATGTATTGGTGGATCCCTCTAGGGAACCTTCTCCATATGACTACCCTTCCCCAGGTCTGGCTACCACTTCCCCCATTGCCACTTCAGATCTAGAGGTAGAAATAGCTCCTCCTTTTGCTAATAGTGGAGTTCTGAACTACCTCTTGTTAGCTCCACTAAGCACTTTGAACACTTTAATAGGTGATCTCTTTACTAAACTTCTCTCACTATACCCACATTGAATGTGCTTCTAAATGCTACAGCTTCTTAAAGACCTTTGAAAATTCCCAAGTTCAAATCCATGACCTTTTATTGTGTCTATGTAGGTAATTTATCATCTTACTTTTCCAGTTTTGATTCAGTTATTAGTCTTTTCTAAATTTGTGTATTTCATATACAATTTTCTGTTTAAAATCTGTGCTCAATTATTGTGGAAAATCTGAAAATTTTGAAGAAAAAAACCTTTATAATGTTTACTATTTGACTCTTTATGGAAGAAGTTTGCTGACCCTATTCTAGGTCATAGGTCTATGTATTAGATTGAGGTCATCATACAGATATTTGTAAGTTTGGGTCCTGCAGAAAACAGATACCCAGAACGAATTTGAAGTCAAGAGATTTATTGGGGGGATAGGGAGCAAGAGTAGGCAGGGAAAACCTTCGAATGAAGATGCAAGGCTGACATCTGTGAACAGAGAAGGGGAAGGAGGGAGCACTCAGTAGGAAAAGCCTCAGGTAACAGTGTAGCTTTGAGGAAGTCCTAGCCAGACCAACAAATTCAATCACGGAGGAGCCCTGCATTGGGCAGAAATGGCCAGGCCCTGTCACCCCCTCATGCTCTGGCACCGACTGGAAGCAGCTCATGGGGAGCATGGCCTCAACGTGAATGCAGCAGATCACAAGAGTACCTCATAGCAGTTCTTCCACGAAAGTCAGGTCCATCTCTCTACTGCCTCTCCTACTCCACTACTTTCATACTCTAGAATTCAATTTTTGTTATCACTGGCAACCAATTTAAATTTTTCATATATTAGAGACCACCATAATGAATAATTATGAAGAAGCCATGTAAGCTAAGGCAGACCCCTTCAACATGTGTGCTATGGATTTTGCACTTAAAGCATGTTGTTGGTTCCCTATAAAAAGCAAAAAGCCTTTAAATTCAGAAATCATGGACTATTTTTGCTCTTTATATTTAAAGATAAAGCTGCTTCCAAGATCACTCTCAGCCTGGGGCCCTCAGATGACTGATACATGAGCCGGCATCACTCAGGGCTATATAACAACCTTCTCCAGGGCCTGTCATTATTCAGGAGTCTACAGGTGACTGCACTGGATTCCTCACTTCTGATTGACACATGTCATCACACTGCCACAACCAGCAGTCGCCAACCGGTGGTCCCTGAGGTCCGAAAGGTTGGCGACCGCTGCCAGGCAGACAGACACACATACACATACGCGCACACACACACACACACACACACACACACACACACACACACATTCTATTGTATATCTCTTCACTATGTCATAACCACTCTTATGCTTTACCACCTGACTGTACCTGGGACCCTCCCCTGGCCTACACTACCTCTCCCCTCCCCTAGAAGCCCAGCCCATCTTCCAAGTTTCTATTCAAGCTCTGCTTGCTCAATGCTCCTTCCCTGACTACTCTAGCTCTCAAATTTTTCTAGCCCTGACCTCCTACAGCTCTTTCACACACCACCACTCATTTTTGCTTTGCTTGTACATGTCTTGCTTCTCCAGGAAGAATTCATTTCCTTATGATGAGAGACTGCTCTTTGAACTGCCTCTGTACCTCGCACAGCATCTAGCTAGCTCTCATATATACTTAACCTAGGTAGAATACCTTTCCTTCAAACCCCATGCCCTTTCTCCAAGGCTCATTTCAAATTCCACATTCTCTAAGTATTCTTTGAGTTCAAATTGAGATTGTTTGTATCTTACTCTGCACTGCCATAACACTTTGCTTGTACTTTTAATATATAATTCTTTCTTCTGTGAAACATAATCAGCTGCTTATGTATTTTTCTTCTCTACTTTTATTAGATTATAAGATTTTAGAAGGCATATTCGTCTTTGTAGCCTTTGTATTTGTTCTCTGCATAAGCCTGGTCCTTGGTTTTGCATTGCATGAAGGAATGGATGAAGAAAAAAATGGTAATAATTGAAACTTTGTACAGAAAAGGTAACATGAAAGAAAATATGACCAATAATGGGAAGAAGCCTTAAGTAGGTCTCAGCTCTACCACTGACTAGCTGTGGGATCTGGGAAAGTGAAGTAACTGCTTTAAACATGAATTTTATCATTTGTAAAAATCTGTGGGTGTAATAAATGTTAATAAATAACATGCTTTATAACACAAACTCTGCAGTATTTGAATCTCAATGTTGCCAATTACCACTTGGGAAAGTAATCAAACTATAACAAGTTTATTTTCTCACTTGTAAAATAATTATAGTACAAAATGATAGCCTACCTCATAGTGTTATTCTGAAAATTTAATAAAATAATGTCTATAATGATCTTAGAAAAGACCTAGAATTAGAAAGCTTGGTGTGCCTGGTAGTTGGAAGTATTATTACTATTACTACTTTTATTATTATTATTGTTATTATTATTATCAAGATCCCTTTCATGTTTAAAAATCAGTGATTCTATAATGGCACTTTCAATGGCATCATCAATCTCTGAACAAATGCTTTTCTTAATGATCAAGTCAATACTGAACTGATCATTTGTCTAACCATTAACATAAATAGATGTTCTGATGGTTATTTATAAATTTTAATCTGTTGGTTCACTACAATGAGAAGCTTATAGGAAAATTAAAATAAATTTAAACATCAGGAGCTAGTCTTATATATATTCTAGCTAAGCAAAGAGGCTGACCAAAATGACCACAATCATAATAATTTAAGAATCCATGTTGATGGTAGCATAGCACAATATGTTAAATCAATTGATTTGGGTTCAAATTTCAGATCTACAATTATTGCTATGGGAACTGGGATCTTTCACAAATTGCTAAGCTCTTTGAGCTACAGTTTCTTCATCTGCAAAATGTGATAGTAATTATTGCAAATTCAAAAAGTTATGAGCATTAATTTAACACATGTAATGAGTGTCTGGCATATAGCAAACACTCAATATATGTTGGCTATTATCATTATCCATGCATGTACTCTGCCTGCAAAGCCTTACAAATAGAAGGTACTATCATTATTGCTACCATCATAGCTCATGCAAGACTGTTGTGTGGAAATGCTAATTAGGAAAGGAAATATATGTTAGAATAAGAGGGAGAAAGAACCAAGGTTAGATTACAGAAACAGAAGTTAAATTAGTAAATTCAGGAAAATTTTTGCAAATTATATAAACCTTGAAGTGAAGTGGAGAGAGAAAGAAGAAAAATAGAGCCCCAGGCAGGCCTTGAGGAGGGATTGAGAACAAACAAGGAGAGAGCAGGGGAATCATTTGCACTTTTTAAATAAGCTCAGGCCAAGCTGCTCTGTGCATATGCCATTGCTGGTTTTCCTGCTATAGCATCACACCTATGATGCCCACATTAGAATAATAAAATATAGATGCACATGAGTAATCATGGCTGACATAAGCATAGTTCTTTGAGAATCATCTAGGAAGAACACCTGGAAGAATTTGTGTCTCAAAGAATGATGTCATGAAAAAGAATATGACATATTATAAAAGGTTACATTGAGCCTGTTACTAGAGAGTATCCTGAGGCTACTGACCTATAGCTCCTTCCAAATACTTTGGTTAGCATCAGCATTAAGCAATAAATCCCAAGTTATATATCCATGCTTTCTTAACTGGCCGTCTTGCCAATGTTGATGCTTAGACATCAACACAGATGTCAAAGAAACACAATTGAAGAAAAGTAGATGTTCACTCTCTGTTGCTTGCCTGCTTTTCCAAACCCCCTCACCATAACCCACCACCACCACCTGTCCAGGGTTGGGTGCAGCCAGGAATAACAGAGAAAGGAACAACATACTCTGACTATGTATGGTCCTCTGAAAGGGTAGGAAAGATTGACAAGAAAATCAAGGCCACTGATAATGTATTCATCTAGTTTCCCAAAGGAGGTCACCAAAAACAAAAATCCGCATGACACATGTGGCAAATTAATTTTAATTGAGAATAACTGTTAAACTCTTCAAAGAAGAGTGGGTGCTATTCACATAAAGTTTTAAAGATAAAACAAGATTTCAAGAAACTTCCCATTTGCATAGGACCATTATAGACTAAACTCTCTTCCTCTGCCAAACCTCTTTTCTCCCTCTAATTTCTCCTCTCAGATTTCTGAGTAAACGTGTGATTTTATGCACTACTAGGGCACTTTGGTAGAAAAGTTTAAGAACCATAAAGATGTTGTTTCCTTCGCATTATACAAATATCCTTGGATGAATGTGTTGGTGCAGAATGAAAAGTTTCTCACTTCCCACATGGGTTTTTTTTTTCTTTTTTAATAAGCAACAGCTCAAAAGCTTTTTCCTCTACCCCACGGCTCTGCAGTTCTGCATCTGTCACTACCTTTGTGTTACTACATTTGTAAATTTCCCTCTTTTGAAAGTCACAATCTGTCCTTCACCAAACACACCATCTAGCAGCTTTCCCTGATGAGAGTATATAAATCTCACTATTTGGGCTTTCTGATTAGACAAAGGCGAATGTAATACCCCTTACCTGTTTCTCCCCTCAATGAGATGGAAAATTGCTGGTTTTATCCATGTGTCAGGAGCCACTAGTACAGAGCTGGCTGTCCTGCTTCTATCCTGCTGCTTGGCTGTAATCTTTTCAAAAGTATCCCCCTTTTCCTTAATGACTTCCTAGGATTTGGTCCAGAGACATCACCCCATCAAGCTGCAGCCCATTTTGTAAGCATGTAGTCATTTTGGATTTTTCAACCAATAAAGCACTCAAGACAGTCTTCCCTTTCAACTGAATATTTAGATTATATGAATTTGGTGCTATTTGATGTAAAAGAGCACAAACTAAATCATAAATATGGACTTCACTCGAAGTACCTAACTTTTTTTTTAATCCTCACTCAAGGATATTTTTCCATTGTATTTTTTGTTTTTGTTTTTTTAGATAAGCATGGAATGGAGGGAGGGAGGGGAGAAGAGATAGAGAGAGAGAGAGAGAGAGAGAGAGAGAGAGAGAGAGAGAAAGAGAGAGAGAGAGAGAGAGAGAGAGAGAGAGAGAGAATGGAGGGAGGGAGGGGAGAAGAGATAGAGAGAGAGAGAGAGAGAAAGAGAGAGAGAGAGAGAGAGAGAGAGAGAGAGAGAGAGAGAGAGAGAAAGAAAGAGAGAGTGAGAGAGAGTCAGAGAAACATTGGTGTGAGAGAGACACATTGAGGGGTTGCCTCTTGCATGTGCCTGGGAATGAACTGCAACCCAGGTACGTGCCCTTGACCAGGAATTGAACCTGTGACCCTTTGGGGTGCGGGCCAACACTCTAACCACTGAGCACACTGGCCAGGGCAAAGTACTTAACTTTTATGGCCAGTTTCTACCTGCTTATGGTGGCTCTTAAAACCATTAAATACTTGTGTATGTGTTTTAATTTTGTTTAGAATTTATCACTGATATCTACAGGAGAGTTCTTTTTTTAAAATATATTTTTATTGATTTCAGAGAGGAAGGGAGAGGGAGGGATAGATAGAAACATCAATGATGAGAGAGAATCATTGATCAGCTGCCTCCTGCACACCCCCTACTGGGGATCAAGCCTGCAACCCAGGCATGTGCCCTAGACTGGAATCGAACCCAGAACCCTTCATTCCACAGGCCGATGCTCTATCCACTGAGCCAAACCAGCTAGGGCTGCAGGACAGTTTGTGATAATCTACTCTCCCATTATTGACCAGCAATTTCCTTTAATTTTTTATTTTATTTTATGACAGTGACTTGGTGAAACAAACAGTATTTCTAGTTTCTAGTATACAGTAACCTTTATATTGTCATAAAAGTTTGGAGTGGGTGAGATCAAGGGTCACTGGTTAAGAACATAATGTGACTTTCAAACTAAGGAGATTTACAAATGTAGTAACCCAGAGGGGTATAGTTTGTTCTGCTGGTTTATTTTTCAAACAAGAAAATTTGAACATTAACATGTTCAAATACCTTTTCCTGCCAAGTCAACAACATCATCAAATAGATTAACAAGGTGAAAGAGCACTCAGGGGATTCTAAGGCGAACTAAATAACACCCTTATGCATAAAGACTGTTAAATAAATGAAAATCATCTCTCAGGCAAATAGAGCTGGTCCCCAGCATCAATTTAGTCCCTTCTGCCTAAAAATAAGGTTATTTCCTTCTCTTTAAGATATTCAAATTCTTGCTCCCACTGGTTCCTTTGGTAATATTTTTTTTCTTCTCCTAGCTGGGTCTGAGGCAGCAATGAAACAGAAGAGAAAAAGAAGGCTCAGTTTGAACTCAGGAACAAGGTTCCAGGTTAATCACCCTTGGAAAGGTGTTGCAGGAATTTGAGTCAGAGCTGTTACCATCACCACCGAGCCATCATCCCATGGTGCAGGCAGGACAGAAGGCAGAAACGTGGTAACACAATATCCACACTCGGTAAAGATCAGTAGATGGTTTTAAACACAATAACTAATGAATATTTTTTGGTGGCAGCAAGGGGCATGAATAAGAGTGTTATCGTGGGTGAATTTGGTACCTAAAATAGAGAAAATATAGTGCAGGACACATAAAACAAAGGCATCTTCAATGCTGGAGATAACATCGTTTCAGACCTCCTGCCTTTAAATCCTAGAACCATCATCTTCTAGTCATACGATTTGGGGAAAGTCCTTTAATCTATCTGTGCTACGACATCTGGGAACAGGGGTGACAGGACCAGGACTCAGTCTCCAGATGTCCCAATTCACTGACAGATACCTGAGTCCCCATGCTATTTGACCTTTTTTTTAAAATTCTTTATTGTGTCCTTATCCCCACATTACCCCCTCATACCTCCACTCATGACCTCACCTCTCTGTTGTCTGTGTCCATTGGTTAGGCCTATATGCATGCATATAAGTCCTTTGGTTGATCTCTCCCCCTTACCCCTACCCTCCCCTACCTTCCCTCTGAGGTTTGATGGTCTGATCGATGTTTCTCTGTCTCTGGATCTGTTTTTGTTCATCAGTTTATGTTGTTCATTATTTGGCCTTTTCAATTCCACTCTGACCATCTCAGACTTTCCTTTCTATATTCTTATTTCCTATTATTTTACTCTCTGCAACTCCAACTGTTCTTTCTCTCCTGAATTAAGCCTACATATTTCCAGTTCCTTTTAAAACCTAAATTACATGGACTTTCAAGCCAGTCAATCTACCTTCATTCCAAAGGCTGCTGCTCTCAGGAAACCATTGGTTCATTTGAAACTTTCTATATTCCAACAGATGTTTCGTATTTATTTATGTAAGTAACCAGACACTACTGCTATCAGCACTTTAACAGCACTCTATCTAAGTATTCCATATTCCTACTTTGCTAAAGGCGATATCAAGAAATGGCACTGAAAACACAAATAAAGGGAAATAAACACAAAAGTGTCTTTTGATAGCTTACAAAACCTGTTCAGAAGAGCAGGGGCTTTTAATTAGGAATGCTGCAAGCCTGCAGGAGCAGCAAAATGGGATTCCTTAGAACATAATAGGATGTGCTGATTCACAGGCAGGAGCAGTAAGACCTGGAATCTGCCCATATGCACCAGCGATTCTGGCCCTTCCAATTTCATTTCTGAAAGATCAGCCTTAATGGAAGCCTTTGGACCAAGCTTGGCCTCTTCGAGAGGAAACACAGATGTAACTTTTCAGTTTGCAAGATAGTAGAATTGTGTAATTCTTGTTTAGTGGTAAAGAACACAGGGTACCCTCGTCCAGAAAGCTCTTCTTGTCCATCTAGGATCATGAGGATTGTGTATGTCATCTCGTCGGTTGGAATCCTTTAGGCCTATACGACAAATAATTTGAAATGTTCAACACACCAGCATGAAAAACAAATGGTTGGGTTTATTTTGCAAAGGAGACAAGAAAGGGAAGGGGTACTTTTCTTAAGGAAAATCAAGGAAAGTGCTTACATGCTTAGGTGTACATGGCCCCGGGGTTCCACACCTCACATGAGTTGTTGCTGGGAAATACTTCCCAACACAGATACACAGAGTCACTGCCGGTCTGATATCAGGCCTAGAGCTCGAGGTGTCACTTTCACAAGGCCAGTTATCTTCGGGTCCTACTGGCATCAACAGGCCATCTTAAATGTTAACGTTACATGGCAGCCTTCCTCTGAGCCCGCGCAGGAAAATAGGAAGGGCCACACTGCGCCTATGACCAAAAACACTGTAAATGGCGACCTATGGTATTTGAATGTTTCCAATAAGCACAAAAACAATTTCCTATGAGGCAAGCACTTGCTCCTGCCCATAAGACCAGCCTCTATGGATTGCAACAGAAGTACCAGACATCAATCACAACATACTTCAATTTTAGTGGTTTCTAACAGTGGCTTAAGAGTATTCCTGGACACAATCAAAACCACAAGCAAAACATGGTACCCTCAATGACTCTTCTTCCTCTGCCATATAAGCCCATTGTGATGGCTAACTCTGTGGGTCAACTTGACTGGGCCAAGGGATGCCCAGGTAGCTGGTGACACATTATTTCTGGGTGTGTCTGTGAAGGTGTTTCCACAAGAGGCCATGAACCTCATTTTCCTCCAATAATAAAAGAAGGGATTTTTACCTTCATAGTTTATTTTATCATCACCTAACTATTCTTCTGAAAGAGAAAAACAGACTAAATATAAATAACGGAAAGTTTCAATTAACTGGGTCCTACTTAATCCAGGTTTTATTCATTGTACACCATTTCATTACAAACTGTTAATTGGTATGACTGTTTTAGAACTTATCCCATATGGTGCCTTCAGTTCTCTAAGCTGAATTGATCTCAAAATGAAGAACTCTGTGAATTCAATCTAAGAGATACACTCGGGTCTTAGAACTAAGATGTCGTTTTAGTCTCCCATGTTTTTGAGGTAGTGTCTTTTCCTATATTTTTACTTTTAAAAATCCAATTTGAGCTTTTTGCCTCATGTCCTCATCTCAGACAGCATCGTTTTTTAAATGAGAAAAAAAAATATATTTTCCCTTAGAAAACCTCACTCATAATGCCGCCAACGGGCCTTTCGTTTTACTGGTTGCCTGGCTGACTAGTATATTGGAAATAAGCGAAGATGGGAAAATAACAAGGAACTAGTTTCTGCTGAGGGGAACAAATTCTGCAGTTATGAAGTTGTAAGGAAAAGCACAATGAAAAATAATCTTAGTATTACAGGAGAAAGCAATCCTCAGCAGTAAAGCAGTAACAAAGGACCAAAAATCTTAGGAAACACTCAAAATAGGCAGCAATAGCACGAACGCATTACAATATTTTAAATTGCAAGGTGACTTGAGTGATACAGGCTCTGTCTTGAGAACTCTTGAGATTAGTTCTCAGATATGTTTTATTTGCTTTTCCTTTTTTTCCCTCTGAGTGATTATCTCATCTTTGTAGACCTTCTACCTTTATATAACAGCAACAGGGAAAGACAAGATATTCATTCATAAAGATTCCTTTTGTATTTCTACTATGAAGGATAATCATGTGTTAGCATACGATGGGAACTTATGACTTAAAATATTTACATGGCAGTCTCTCTGCTGTAAAGTTAGGCTTTAAAATGCAAATTACAGGAATGAACTAGATTTTTTTAAATGTATTTTTATTGATTTCAGAGAGAGGAAGGGAGTGGGAGAGAGAGATAGAAACATCAATGATGAGAGAGAATCACTGATGGGCTGCCTCCTGCACGCCCCCCTACAGGGGATTGAGCCCACAACTCCGCATGTGCTCTGACCGGAACCGAACCGTGACCTCCTGGTTCATAAGTCAACGCTCAACCGCTGAGCCCACACTGGCCAGGCAGAATTAAGTAGATATTTTTATATGAAGCAAATATATTTCAAATTTTGGTAATAGAATAAGAAAAGCAATTAATTTAGAAAATGGAACAATTGGCAATTCTGCTTGACTTTATATTTTACATCAGTGGTTCCATACAAAACAAGGAGAATATTGTTGTTTATATGCTTTTCAAATAACTACAAACAGAAAGTGTAGGCCACATAAATGCTTCTTCCTATATGCACAAAAAGGCAATAGCAATGACATAAAAGCAATAGGTACTTTTCGTTAGATAGTATCTGTGTTTAAGATACCAAAAATGCTCTTTGATGCCATATTAGCCAAAGGTACTTTAATAATATTTTACAAGCTGAATAGGTGTCAAGGATATCTTTCTTTTACCGATGAGAAAATGGGGCAGACACGGTTCTGTGAGTGAGCCAAGATCAAATGTCAGTAAACAAACAATCTCAAAATCAGAGCCTTTCCAGTCTCAATTGACAGTCCCAGCCCAAAAGGTCAATTCTCTGAGTATTAAGTGAGAGAATCACCAAGAGCATTAAGGCTCAAGGTTTATAGGCTCTGAGTTTAGTTCTATTTTTTTTTGTCTTGAGACCTTTTGTTCTCCAAGGGAAAATTAGAATATTTGTCTTATAACATCATCTGAAAGTTCTAATTAAATACTGGTTATCTGCAAGGGGAAAAATATTTCAAATGTGTATGACTCCATTAAACTCATATCCGCTTTACAACTGATTCCTTACTCCACGGTTAGCACATGCATGTGTTAGGCTGATGTAAGGAAGGCGTTTTGAGGTAAGCCTGTGAGAGAAATTGCATACCTCCCGGAAAGCAATCCACATGCATCAACACTTTCTTCGCTTGCAGATTCCGAGCTCTAAAATCCCATTCAAAGGAATCATTTGTGCTTTTGACATTAACGGCAAGACAGGTTCAAGCCTTTATAAATGAAGAAAATAGCTATGAGAATTTTGCTGTGTAGAATTGTAGCTATTACAGATTTTCAATTAACCTTTGTGCCTACTTGGCAAATACTGTAATGGTCAGACTCCAGTGCCATAGACTATGTCACAGTGTACAAGATACAGCTAAAGATTTACCCAAGACCTAAAGACAATTCCTCAAAGAAAAAAATATAAAAATCATCCTAATCGTTTACTTGTATAGAACTGTTGATAGAAAAAGGAAAAGTTTTCTGCTCCTGATAAATACCTATTATACTCTATGCAGTATTAAATATCATTCATTTATCCAAGCATAATATCACCATTAAATAATATTGTGATCCAAGTATAAGCAGAGTATTGAGCTTAGGTTCTGTACAAATCACATGAAGAAGACATAATCCCTTTCCTTCCAGAGCTCAAAAGAATGTTAACACTGTTCTATGTATTAAAAGCCACGCATCTGTACAATAAGCAAATAAATGACACTAGGAAGGATATGAAACATTCTTTTCATTCTTTTCAAAGCTACTTGTCTGTGTCTGAATATATTTATCCCTAAATCTGTGCATCAGAAAAAGAGAAATGGCTCTTTCCTGCTCTGAGATGTTAGTTCTTAAATTTACTCTTTTCCAATGTCAAGAAGGATCAATATGAAGCACAAGGGACACCCAGTGAACTGCAAGGTAGGCAACGCCTTTGATATTTACTAGTTTCGCCTTATCAGTCAGCCAGTGAAGGGCATTCTTTTCTCTGGAAGCCATCTTCTCTTGAGTCTCAGAATCCATTTGATTACCTTTAAGGTATCTGATGCATCCACTTGAGTCACTGGGCTCCAGAGCCCAATGAAGTGCTCCTCTCCTTGATATACCAGAAAACAGCTTGCCTTCTTGTTCTCATTTATTTCCTAAAGAACCCATTTTATTTAAAATAATGTTCCATTCAGATGCTAAATCAACAGATTGGGTAATAATCTCTTAATGGGGGCTGTTCATATAAAGAATGCAAGCATTCCTAAGCAGGAAGTTAATACAAGGGAAAAAGAATGAGAAGTACTATGTGTCCTAACTAAACCAAGTTCATTTCAGAAGCAGAAAAATTCATCAAGAGCTTCATGACAAGAAACAGTTCCAGAGAAGCAAAATTTTCTGGAAAGTGTAGAAGGAGACAATTCCAAAGCATAATAATAAAAGGCCCTCTGCTAATCCACTGACTATTGTACCATTGACTCATGAAGAAGGCAGGCAAGAGATCAAAAGATGAATCTGCCAAGAGCCCATGCTAAACCAGACCTGAGGGTATTAGAAGACATGCTAGGCCCAGAAAACGCTTTATCTCTGTGGGAAACCAGAGATGTGCTGCAGGGAGTTGAAGGGAAGGTGAGTCCTATCAATATTTTTCCATTACTTCCTCTTCCTCCTTCTCCAAATAATGTTCTTTTTCCACATAGAGTAGATTTTACCAGGACATAAATGTGCTAAGATGTGGGATTGCTGGGTGAGTGAGTATTTAGAGGGACTCCTGCCAAAATTAGGATAGAACTTTAGGTCTTGAGTACAAGAGCACTGCAAAAATTCCTTTGTTTATGCAACTTTATATAAATTATATCAATATCAACTTTATATATATTAAATATATAATTATATATATTATTAAAGAACATGATATAGTTTGAAGACCTAATACAAAAAAAGAAGAAAGTAAAATATCCCAATTATTTTATATAGTTTCTATCCTGAAATGATAATATTTGAATATTTGGGGTAAAATAAAATGTAGTGTAAAAGTTAGTTTCACCTGTTTCATTTTTACTGTAACTATTAAACAATTTAAAATTGCACATCTGGCTTGAAATGTATTTGCACTAGACAGTGCTGGTTTAGATCAACTGCTCATTAAATTGGCTTAGGATAGCCCTAGCTGGTTTGGCTAAGTGGATAGAGCATTGGCCTGTGGACCTGGTCAGGGCTCATGCAGGAGGCAATTAATCGATGTGTTTCTCTCACATTGATGTTTCTGTCTTTCCCTCTATCTTCTACTCTCTCTCTCTCTTAAAGTCAATGGAAAAATATTCTCTGGTGAGGATTTCAAAAAAAAATTGGCTTAGAATATTTTAAGAGTTATATCATTTTTTATTAGAGTTTACCCCCAAACACTCCTAAATTAGTTTTTTCATCTGAGTCTCCTACTACAAAAAGGAAGTCCTGTGTGCTTTTTTCCCTTACAGATAACCCTATTGGAAAATCTCTCTTTCTAGTAGAAACATAGGCTCAGATATACAAAGCAAAACAGGAAGAAGTGCTTGGTCTCCTCACTCTTCTCCAACATTTGCATCTGATAATGCATTCCCAACGTTATTTCTGCAGCTTCTATCATGCTGAAACTCTTTCTGTTAAAAAGCCTCCTGAATGAAAGAATGAGAGCAGATGAATGAATAAAGCAGATTAGGATGTTATTTCCCTTCCTCTTTTGTTAGTTGCAAAATGTACCATATGGACATATCACAATGAGCCTTACAGAAATTTGAATCTCTTATAAAGTTTTTTTTTTAAATGACATAAAGTACTCATGATGAATGAACTTTGAACATTAAGTGATGAATGAGGTTTTTAATTACCATCCTTTCAGAAGTTGTATGCTAGTAAAATAAGCATCTAAATTCTGTTTAAGTGGCTCAGACCTTCAGGTTTTCTAACAAATCTAATGACTCTATAAAAATCTTATAGCGAAGTAAAACTTACACATTCCAGTGTTTACATATGAAAAGATCTTAGAGACTGTCAAATTAAGATTTTAATCAACTATTTAATAGTATCTTGGCTGAGGAAACTAATGAACTTTACTTTGGTCTTTAAAAATACTGTATTTCTAACTTGTTTGAGTAAATGCTATCATTGCTTAAGAATACTGCTAACGTAATACTATTATGATCCTGTGGAAGACAATACTTGGCCAAATATATATTAAATCAAAGATTTATTTGGCACCTTGTTTTTACTAACCAAGTGAAAAAATGAAGTAAAAAGACAAAAGAAACTGCCCTGATTCTTTAGGTATTACAACATAGTCCTGGAGGTCAGAAATGCACATGTAGAAAATTTATATGTTAGAATTTCTAGGCTTTGAAGACAAATAGGAATAAAAAGAAAAATAATAGAAAGTGTCATCGTAAGCTAAAACACAAGATAATAAGGAAAATATTGACCTATAAAAATAACAAATGCCAATATATTTTAAATAGGGCCAGTTTAATTGCTATAGTTCAGATTCAAATATGGCTTTACATCTGTTTCTGGTAATATGGAAGACTAAGTACCGGGAACAACTTCTAGCTGAAAATAATTAATAATCTAGATATAATAAATATTTGTAAATGTTCTTAAAAGAAACAATAAGATGGCACAAAAGAAATTATCAAGGAAGAAATATAACTGAAAACTAGAAACCAAAGAAGTAAGCAGAACTCTCAATCCATCTTTCATTTGCCTAACCAGGTAAATTTAGGCTTCAATTTTCATAGACTCTTGTATATTAAAAGTTGTAACTCCAAAGAGATGAATCTTTAGTGTAACAGTAAACCAAAAATCACTCTCTGCCCCAACCCTACCCATTCCCTGCCACTGCAGAGCTCTGCAAAGAAATTTGTGTGTCTCAAAAGTTAGTGGTGAACAGAGGGGAAAGATCACTGGAAATTTGGAAGCATAAGACAGGCCTCACCAATATCCACAGGAGAAATTTCCCTCCCTTAGTGCTTGAAAAAGCTTCAAGTTAAGTATGATCCTACATAATAAAAGCCTTATATGCTAAGTGTCCAATCATTCAGTTGTCTGATCAACCAATCAAAGAGTAATATGCTAATGATATGCTAAGGCCGCTCAACCACTCGCTATGACATGCACTGACCACCAGGGGGCAGATGCTCCGACCGGTAGGTTAGCTTGCTGCTGGGGTCCGGCAGATCGGGACTAAGTGAGATGGGCCGGACATGCCCTGGAGCCCTCCCACAGTTCCTCTCCAGCTGGTCAACTTCCCGAGTCCCTCCCCGGCCCAATCATGCACCCATGGGGTCCCTTGGCTTGGCCTGCGCCCTCTTGCAATCTGGGACCCCTTGGGGGATGTCAGAGAGCCGGTTTCAGCCCAATCCTGCAGGCCAGGCCAAGGGACCACACTGGTGCAAGAATTCATACACCGGGTCTCCAGTAATTAGATATTATCAATTGTTGTCTGACAGAAGCAAATGAAAATCCTCTCAAAAGGAAATCCTTTCATTTTAAAGAATATAGTCAGATCACAAACAAACTAAAAACAAAAGAAAATTGGCTCCATGATCAAGAAACAATGAAAAGAAAACAGAATTTAAAAGAACTTCAGATAAGGAGGACATTTTCAGACATGGACTCTGAAATAATTATGTCGAAGATGTTTAAAGAAACATTTTAAAGCCAGAATATATGTGTTAGATCAGTGGTTCTCAACCTTCCTAATGCCGCGACCCTTTAATATAGTTCCTCATGTTGTGGTGACCCCCAATTTCATTGTTACAAATTGAACATAATTATAGCATAGTGATTAATCACAAAAACAATATGTAATTATATATGTGTTTTCCAATGGTCTTAGGCGACCCCTGTGAAAGGGTTGTTTGACCCCCAAAGGGGTCGCGACCCACAGGTTGAGAACCGCTGTGTTAGATGGACAAAGCATATTTAAAACAAACCAAATATAATTTCTAGAGATGAAATTTCAAAACACAATGTATAGATTGAATAACACATAAGTGAGGAGGGAACTTGTGAACTCCAAAATAGATATGAAGAAATCATCAAGATTATTAGGTAGCATAAAAAGAAAGAGATGAGAAACTAAAAAGAAGGTTAAGAGACATGAATCATTAAAGTGAAAAAGCATTACATGCATCTGTTTGGAATTCAAAACTGAGACATAGATAGATGAGGTAATATTTAATGGAATGGTGGTTGAAAATTATCCAGAACCATTGAAGCACTCAAATTAACAGATCCAAAAAGCCCAACAAAACTATGCCTAGACATATTATTGTAAACCTGCTGAAGACCAAAGCAGGGAAACGACTTTAAAAGTAGGCAGAGAGAGAAGACCAACTACCTTCGAAGGAGCAACAAGACTCACACCTGGCTTTTTGGAAGCCTTAAACTTAGACTGATGCATTTAGTATGCTGAGAGAAAATTATAGAATGGCATATCTAGCAAAACTATCTATCAAGAGACAAAGTAGGACATTTTTATGAAAACAGAATCCCAGAGTATTTATGCTCAACTGTTCTTCACTAAAACAATTTGGAAGAATACATTTCAGGAGCAAGGCAAGTGACTCCAGAAAGATAACCTGAGTTCTAAGAAGAAATGAAGAACATAGGAATCTATTATCACAGTTAAATAAATGTTACCTATTCAAAATTATGTTAATGATGTATTATAAAATAAACAAAGCCATTAAAATATACAACCACACAAAAATAGAGGGTGAGTAGGTTTAAGTGTCTAAGACCTTTTATGCTGTTTAAGAGAGCAAAAGAGGTGGGAAATTTAAACCTTGATAAGTGAAGCATGCATATTGTCAATACAAAAAAAAGGAATAATAGAAATGAAGTACAGAATTTATAAGTGGGTAGATAAAAATGGGAAAAAATTAGTCAATTAATCTAATTTTAAAAAACTAAAAAAAAGAGAGAGAAACATTAAAAAGGGTAATAAACAGCTTTAACCTTACAAACAAACATTGTCAGAACTACCAGTAGAAATGGAACATGAGGGTCTCTTTGTCACACAGCTTAGCCTACTCTAACTGAAATCCCTACACAGCAGATTAAATTCATTCTAGAGAACAGGAGTAGTCAAGTATTGCAGACCCTTTTTCACACACAAAATAATGGTGTATTGTCACATCAGCCACATGTACATCTCTCTGACCCCTCTGGGGGTCCAAGTATGTGTTTTGAGGTGTCAAATTGACAGTGGAAGTAGGGGTTGGGGATAGGAAATGAAGAAGAACAGCATGGGAAACCAACTGTGCCCAACACTCTGCACATTTCACTGCTAAAGAGTATGGGGTTTAGTGAAATTCAAAAAATGCACTAGACATTTCCACAAATATGAATAACATCTGTTAAGATCATGGTATTTCCTACAGAAAACACAACAGTAAGGATTACAGAATGCTCCCATTAGAACACCCCCCATGAGTCAGTTACTCAAAACAAACCTTCAGCCCCAGAAGTTAATCTACAGTACAATCCCTTAGCACTGGTTCTTGGCATTGGGTTTTCTTAGGGTTGCCTAGACTCTCCTGTGAGCACTAATAAAAATATGCCAGGGGGTGAAGGTAGCTTTTTCTTACCCTGGGAGAAGTGTTAAGAGAAACAAAGGAAAGGTCCTCCTGACCAACCAGCAGACACTAGGAAAGTATGAGAGCCAGCCAAAGGTCTCATCACCTGTTAAGTAGTCTCAGAGGCAAAAGCTAAATGGAATGGTCCTTAACTAACCAGTGGTGTATTCACAGAGACAGTATCTCTAGGCAGGGACAACAAAAGATTCCACAGATTTTTCTCTCTGCTCCCACCGCCGTCCTTTTGAAAGTGGTTTTCACATGACAGTATGAGTGGACCGAACTACATGCTACAGCTCTCAAATGTACCACCAACAGGGGGCGGCCAAGGAAAAGCCTGGACCTAAAGATTATCGGGGCCAAAGTTCTCTCTCAAGGGCGGTCTTCCACAATCTACCTTGTCCTAATCACCAAGACAAGGAAATTCATAAACACCAGATACATGAAGAAAAAAAGAGGTCTACCCTTGCTGACATGATTCCAGTGGCAGGCAAAGGTGGAACCAAGCCTGGTAGACATTTCTCTCTCCTAGCATGACTACCAGGAAACCACAGGAGAGACAGCTGTATTATTAAAGGGTTTTATTTGAAGTCTAAAAATATCGATCACATGGACTGTACGTAGTCCTCCTTAGCGGAAGACCTTTTATTCCAGGCTATAATCTAAAAGGCCTAAGACTTCACTTGCCTGCACTGCTGGAAGCTTTGCCATTGAACCTTGTGCTTTAAAAAATAAAACAAAAAACAACTCTACATTTTGGTTTTCATCTCCTCAGCAGAGCTAATTATCCCATCAGCCTGTGGAGAAGTGGGAGGTTATTGTTCATGGAACGATGAAAGAGCATAACATAATGCAAATGAGAAGCTTGAAGTCTGTTTCACCAGTTAAAGCTTATCCTGGAAAATCCTCATTCTCAGAGAAAAAAAGGGGGGGGGATACACTGTGACCTTTACACAGAAAGTTGTTGTTTTTTTTAATATATTTTATTGATTTTTTACAGAGAGGAAGGGAGAAGGACAGGGATAGAGAGTTAGAAACATCGATGAGAGAGAAACATCGATTCAGCTGCTTCCTGCACACTCCCTACTGCAGATGTGCCCACAACCAAGGTACATGCCCTTGACCGGAATCGAACCCGGGACCCTTCAGTCCACAGGCTGACGCTCTATCCACTGAGCCAAACCGGTCAGGACTATACAGAAAGTTTTGAGAAGAATATTAGCCCTGCATTTAAGGGAAGCAAGAGATAGCTATTCAACTTAACACCTCCCTCCATCATTCCAAGGCCACCTTTTAAGGACATTGTGTTGTTATGAAACATGGATCTATAGCTTCTGCCTAGAATGTACTGCCTGAAGGCTATGAAAATTGCTGAAGGATGTTAGTCATCTAGCATATAAGCAAAGTCACATTTCCTGCTCCTGCACGCTCTCAAATAGTCCCTACACATTGAAGTTAGGCAGCAGAGGCCTTCTACTAAGAAGTGGGGAGCCAGCTAGAAGTGCCAGGAGGAGAATGCAGAAAAATTCACTGCAGCTTCAGGGTGATCCTTGGGTGTTCCAGGAATTCTCCCTGTTTTTCAAAAGCAGTGAGCAATTCATTTGCTTTTAGACCATCCACATCCTGGGGTAGGTCTTATCTATCCTATTTCGTGCTTTCTGGAGAATATTAAATGCAAGTCTTGAGATATGAGTACATGAAGGGAGAGTCTCCACCTTTTTAAGTTCAAATGTTCTTGGAAGAATTTTACATGTTTGGGCAGATTAAGGAGCAGCCAGAAACCAGGAGCCCATGTGGAGAGCCTCCTTTGTTGTAGAGGTGAGGAGCAAGTCATAGGAGACACATGAGAGTTACAGCAGGCCCAGAAATAATGGATTCTCAAACGCTTCCCGGGCCCACCTGAAATAAGTGCCTCCCTGAGGTCTCTCCCTACTTACCAGATAGCTTTTTCCACTGCAGTGTTATCTCTCTCCTGAACTCAACCATTTCTATTTCCAAGTGGCTTTCTAATACTCTCTACTTAGATATATCATGAGACCATAGTAACAATAAAAAAGATTTAGGCAAAAAAAACTACCCAATTTCCCAAGTTGGAAACTACAGCCCAGCCAGGGGAAGCCTCTTTCTCTTACATCTTAGAACTAATCAGTCACTAAGTCTAGTCAATTCTACATTCAAAATATCTCTGATATTAATCAAATTTCTGGAGAGTGGAACATTTTCTAAATGTTAATGATATGTTCTAAGACTCAACCAACTCAGAATCCCAGTTTAGGTTACCTAGGAGATCCTACTACATTTACCTGAAACATTGATACATAAAAAAAGAAGACATCGAAAACGAAAAGATTTCTGAAAATCATTAGATCCTTTGCATTAAAAAAAGAATTAAAGGAAATTGTGTGTTTCCACATATATGAAACAATATTGTAAAATGTAATTTTAATACTTTAAAATTATAATAAATTCAAATTGACAAGAAAAACACTAAAAACCAATGAATTAATGGGCAAAGAATATGAATAAATTATTTAAAAATTTGAAATGCAAATGTCTAAATAAGATAGGGGGGAAATGTACAGACTCATTATTAATGAAAGAAATGTAATTTAAAACTGCAATTTTTTTTCTATGAAATTGCTAAGATTTTTTAAATTCATCTTTATTGCTGAAAATTATAAAGATGTACCCTATCCTCTTTTTTAACCTGATTCCTCCATAGCTCTCTGTTTGCCCCAGCCCAAGCAGCCTATAAACTAGATTAGCTGCACTGCAGCTTCATAAATGTGTCAATCTCACACCTTGATTCTTAGGCCCTCACACCTTTGACTTCATTTATTGATTTATCCAAAAATACATATTAGGTAACCACCTCATGCCAGACATTGTAGTAGGAATTTGCTGCTTAAAAAATAAATCACACCCATTAACTTTCAGGAGTTTAATTGAGCAGAGTGCATCAGACATATGTAAACATTAAGTTCTAAAATACGGTACAAGTGCTATTATAAAATCTTGCACAGGGTACCACATTGGAAGGGGTCAATTTTACTAGAGGCTTGGGAAAGATTTCATAGTCGAGGGCAGCCCAGATTCCTAAACTTGGACAGATGTTCCAGGTCCCTGCCCCTTCTCACCTTCATTAGCTGACTAATGAAATTCTATTCTTTCTTCAAGGACCAATACTCCCAGACTTCATTACCACATGATCAGTGAATGGTTCAAAGCACCTTACTGTTGGTACCTCTTTGCCTTTGCTATGAGACTAAGACAGATATCTGTTCTCATACTGCCCCACCCCATGCCGGATTGGCACATTCGGCATAATCTTCACGCTGGAAGTTTTTATCCAAGGGTCCCAGTTATTTATAAAAGGCTTTATCACTTTCCGAAGGCCTTTGCTCACATTACCTTATGTAAACTGCATATGTGAGTTAGGCATATGTGATTATTTCCACTCTACAAATGTGAAAACCAACCACAGAGGGTGAAAAGCTGCCCTCAGTGTCACCGCGAGAGTGAGCTGCAGTACACAGGCCAAAAAGAACAGGGGTGGCCCACTCTTGGGGAGTGGTTCTCCTGGGACCTGCTCCTCCCCATCAGCACAGGTAGCACATCGTCATATTGCCATCTTGCTTCAAACGATGCTTCCGTTTCTAGCATCTCCTTTATTCACCACACCTGCAGCACACATTTCTGTAGAGGATATAAATAAATGTCTTCATACTTCTGTGCAAAAGCACCGCATTTATGTGACAAAAGCCACAGGTAAGGAAGTTTCAACTGTAAAGATCAAGATTATTCCAAACCTCCAGGCCCACAGTTGGAGTCACTTTTAGCGACAGTCCGCTGGTGACTGCTCTGCATCGCAATGCCTTCTATCAGCTGCTGATGTCTTGGTATAATCACTAATTTATTATCAAAGTACCCTTTAGCTCTAATGACTTCTCTAATACTAGTTTTTCTCCCCATCAATATTTATTGCATTTTACTGCAGCAATTTCCATTAAGAAACACAAACAGGAATCAATATTAAGATCACTCTCCAGGAGCACTATGTCGTCTACCCGGCCACTCCTTAATAAGTGATTTTTTTCCGTAAATCGAATACAATCTGCTGTTTCCTACAACCTCAGTGATACACTCAGCCCCTGGAAGATGCTTCCATTTTAAAAGTAAGTCAATGCCCTCCTCAGGGCTGCGATACAGTAGAAAACCTCACGTCATGCATGGCAACCATGCCTATCAACCTGCTTTAAAAGGAAAGACACTCGCACCTCTCCTTTCCTGAACCAGGAAGACCCGTTTCATCATTTTCCCATGAGTTATTTCCTTGGTGAGAGTGAGGCCAAAAAGCTGTGTAGGTTTGAAGCAGAGTTTCCCCAGCACCTGAGTTCCAGGACGTGTTATACCTTGAAATCTAGCAAATGCTGTCAAATCTGAATATACACCAGGATCCCAACTCAGAAGTGGCACAAGAGCACCTGTGCTGAAAGCATTGCCCCAGACACCTGCAGCTGGTGCAGGCCGCTCCTGCCAGGGGGCCCTCCCTGTGCACCTGGCAGGAACACGTGCAGAGCTTTGGGTGACACACCAGGTGAGCCCATGCAGCTGTTCCAACATTAATATCAATAAGATGGGGTCTGGAGGGTATTTCATGAAGCTGCGAAAAAATGAGATGGAGCCACCGGCTGTCAGAGCTTATTAACCCGCCCTGGATCTCACAGATGCGTGGCTAACTAGCCATCAGTAGGGCCGTAAATTCTTCACAGGGTGGCTGCATCTGGGGACTTCTCCCGACCTGGAGTGGAGCTTCTCTTCCTTTCTCTCTATCTTTCCACCTTCTTCCTACATCCTCCCCACCATCATTTTATTTTTCTTTGGTTTCAGACTAGTACTAAAACCTCTACCCTGTGAGAGGGTTCTGCAGGAACAAGCAAGGACAATCTCTGCTCTGAGTCTTGGTTGCCTGCAGGGGATAAGACTCACAGCCTGGAGGACTGGGAAAGAGAGGGAGGAGCGGGACGAATGGGTGAGGGTGGGGGCATGAGTGGGAGAGTAGCACCCAGTAGGTCGTCTCCTCTGCACAAATTTAGTGTCACCCATACATTGACCCTGGGCATCCAGTCAGCCACACAGTATTAGTTGGCAACAGAGCAGATTGGAGCTGCCCATCTGGCCGCCACACGGCATCTTCCTGCAGGGCTGGCATCCATCCCAGTCTAGAACATGCAGCACGAGGCGCTTGGAACTGGGCTTGCAGGCTGGGGGAAGCTTCAGCTGACCTCACCCTGCTAACCAGTGTAGCCCAGTGGGACACACCACGCAAGTGTGCCAATCAGTTCCCCCAGTGGAGGCTGAAATGGGTGTGATGAGTCATTTCCTGGTGCTTTCTCTGGGCACCCAAACAGCCCCTCTTGCAATGATCACATGAATGGCCTTGAATTCCTAGCAGCGGCCCTCCACCAGCCTGTTACGAGATCAATATCTAGTCATACTGCATGAAACCATCCTATTCTTTGGATGGGAAATTAGTACATTTGATTTTTTTTTCTGTTTTTAAATCTGTGCAATAGAATCAGAGCAAGCCTGAGGAATGGCAATTGATTACCTCCCTAAGTGCATGTCCAGGATGCAAAACCACTCCCGAAACCCCCAAAAAGCAATCTGGGGAGGGAAAAGGAAACGAGGCTCTAGGGAAAGGCCTGCAGATGTTATTATGCTGCCTGACTTCCTGGCTAACATAGAGGCCGGGCCTAATGCCATGCTGGTAGGTGAGGTAGCCACTTCGTGTCCTTTGCCTTTGGGAACCTGAATTTAAGCAGACTTTGGAGTCACAAGGAAAAGCTATTTTCCCCCAACACAATTCATGCACGTCGCAAGCTCCTTGCCCTCCCCAGGCCATCGTGACTCTATGTTTATTGATGAGTGTGCTTCATCCTAATCAGTATTCAAATCAGAATGTTTGGCTGATTTTAAACCCAATTTTACATATACTGTGGCTTTAGAAATTGTTTTCAAAATGAAACTTTACTAAACAGCACAAAAATAACAAGCATGAAGTAACAGAAGGTTGTGCAAAGACTGTAGAAAAAAAAAGGGGGAAATGCCAGTGATTACTCAGGAAAAAATCTTTGGAAAACATCCTGTGCAGAAACAATTTCTGCTGATATGTCACGTTTTTGCAAGTTTCCTCTGAGGCATCAGTGTCTCTTTAAAGAAACATTTGTCGGGAAGGGTGAGCTGGAAATGTGTCATCTTAATTATTACATGAGTAACCTTCAGACTCAAGATGATTTTTTGATTCACCCACTGAGTGTAATACTTGAAAGCTAACCAAACTTTTTTAAACCTAACCAAGATTTTCTGCTCCTGTGACTGCCAATCCAAATAGCCGAGCAATACTGGGGCAGAGATAAGTCTAACAGTTAAACTCTATTCTCTCAACCATGAAAAAAAATCAATAAAAATTGTTGCTGGTGTGATGAGAGTGAGGATAAGAGTGCCGCCTGTGCTGGTTGTCACAGCTGGGCAGGTTAAGTCTCTTGCAGGTATCTGTGATCATGGAAGAATTCTAATGCCCTTCAAGTCCTCTCTAAGCTGAGCAATCGGCAGAGAGGGAAACATCTGGAGAAATGCTGTAGCTTCCTCTGTTCATTTCTCCAACTGCTGTGGCCCTCACTTTCCAAGTGCATGATACAAGGATTGGGAAGTCATGTGAATAAGGGGCCTGCATTCACATTAGCTCATTTGAATTACATGAGTTACTTTATTGGGGCTAGAGGCACCAGCCATGCAGAAAATGTCTGGATTTAGGACTGCATAGAGCCCCTAGGCAGGCACAAGGACAAGCTTCAGGTGGGGGACCAGCACTACCATGAACAGGTGTAAGAGGTGAATTATAAGGACGCTCTGTGGCTGCAGGGAGGTGGCAGGGAGGAAGTCTATCTGTGCATGAACATCACCACGGGAGGGCTGGCCAAGTGTGAGGAGAATGAATCCAAATGCAAACTACATTGCACTGTTAACATCCTAAAAAGCAGAAATTGAGTCTTTAACATACTAAGTTTCTAAAGATTCCATAAAACAGAACCCAAAATGGCAGAGAAGAGTGAAAATGTGAACCCACCATAGTCTAGATGGGGGAGTGAGGGTGGAGAATTGTGCAAGGGCACTAAATTCTCTTAGGGACAACTTCAAAATACCTTTGAACTTCCCTGGTTTAGCTTAAAAATCAATGCAAGTAAGCAATATACCCTGGAATGAATCTTTATTGGTTGTAATAGAAAGTCATTTGAAAATTGTTTTTCATAGAATAAACTTCGGGTGTTTATTCTGTATGCACTGAGGGTACTCAACTGCCCATCTGAGAAGCAGAGTTCTAACCTATTTGGACTCATTCTTTAAGACAAAATGTGAGGTAGGTAACACACCAATGGTTTAATTTTCTCCTTAACAACATGTTTTTGAAAGGTAAAAAAAAGATCTGCCATAGTGTAGGAACAATCTGCTCAAGTGATTCACAGATTACTATCCCTTGAGTGTCAAGCTTAACAAAATAACATAGGCTGGGTGGCTTAAAAAAATAAATTAATTTTCTCAGTTCTGGAGGCTGGAAATTTCCATATTAAGATCCAGCAGGGTTCAGTTTCTGGTGAGAACTTTCTTCCTGGTTTCCAGACAGGCACCTTCTCAGTGTGTTTTCACATGGTGGAGAGAGCACAAGTTCTAGTCCCATTGTTCCGGGGCCCCACCCTTATGACCTCATTAACCTTCATTACTCTCTATAGATCCTACCTCCAAATACAGACATATTGGGGGTTAAGGCTTCAACACAGGAAGTACGGGGGACACAATTCAGTCCAAGCAGAACATGGTAGAGAAAATGTTACGAAAGCAGATGAAACTTAAAAGTGTGTCATGTCAGTAGCCATTATGTGGTGAGAAAATAATTGTAGTATTTAAAAGCTATTTTCTGGTTCAGCAGAGAACTCATTCATGGCACTGAAGGATAAGTGAAGTTCCAGCATAAATCCTCATTGTTTCTCGATCATCTTAGTCATTAACATAAACATTACTGTTGTGACTATACTCATCCATCAACTGCAGTCATAGGTTGACTCAGGGTATAAAAGTTGGACAAAAATCGATGAAAGTATTTTATGAGAATCAATCTGCTATATAAAATTCCAATAAAGAGCACTGTATAGAATATTAGTAGCAAGTTTAGTGCTACATATCCTTTATATTATAAAAAATTATGTGTGTGTGTGTGTGTGTGTGTTTGATGGTAGGAATGAAGGAAGGGGAGCCAGCTGTAAAACCTCTGCCAGCACATCACTCTCACAACTCTTACTTTATAAAAAAGGGACATGTATCAAAGATGCATAGTGTCAGCTCCCCTGGTGACGCCTCTTAGTTTTGCCTGCACAGGATCTTTCCCCATTTCTACTGGTAAGACACTCTCACTTTCCTTGCATTTCAGGTGTTGTTGGTGAGCAAGTATGCATTGCATTATCTTATGAAATGGAGATAATGCAACATACCAATATCCTCTTTGAACAGACAAGGAAACTGAGGCTCATAACACACAAGTGACTGTCTAGATTCCACACAGGAAAGGAATGGTAGGCTGAGCCTTGAACTCAGGTCCCTGGTCCTTTCATTCTTACCTGCCTTAGTTGTTGTGTCCTGTTGGCTGTAATGTGGCATACCTGAGTGTCTTACCCATCTGACTTGGACTTACTTCTCTGTGCTCTCTATGCCTACACAAAACTCACCAGGCTCCTGCCCGAGTCCCAACCATAGCCTTGACCATCCAGTACTCCCACTCCCAGTCCTGCAGGAGACAGTGTGATGGTGCTGAAGAACCAAGCTTCCTGGTCACGTTTCCCAAGCCCCGAGCTGAGAATGGACTTCTCCCAGCCCATGTACAGCAGCAGCAGTGGCAGCAGCAAGCCTGCCTGGCTCTATACACAGTGAAGCGCATGACAGAATGAAGGAACCAAATCAAAAGTGACCATTTCCTGCCAGGCTGGTGTGGCTCAGTGGTTGAGTATGAACCAGGAGGTCACCATTTGATTCCTGATCAGGGCTCAAACCCCATGTAGGCCATGTAGAAGGCAGTTGATCAATGATTCTCTCTCATCATTGGTGTTTCTCTCTCTCTCCCTCTCCCTTCCTCTCTAAAATCAATAAAAATATATGTTTTTAAATGACCATTTCCTAATTATATAGATCTTGCCCTAATTTTCAGGACCCCCCATAACCAAAACAGGTAAGCAATTCAGTTCTAAATCAGAGGCTTTCTTTGCAAAAGCTGTCTTTGAGTAAATAGCTGACAAAAGGTAAAAGGAAATGAAATCCTTATTAGACAGTGATTAGGCATGCACTAATAGAGAGGGAAGGCCAAAAAGTCTTCCCGATACTCCACACAATCACTTCTCCTGTGCTGACAAAACTCACCTTGCTTAGTTTCTCTACAGCTTTCATTTATTGATTTACTCATTCATTCACTATGCATTCACTCAACTAATATTTGTTGTTTAAGGCTTATACATATATGTATTTGTTTCACACACTTTTATTCAATTAATTATTAAAACTTACTTTATGTGATATACTGATGTTTCACATTTATATGATTTATTTCCATGAGGAGGAATTGATGAGCTGACATTCAAAGGAGAAAGGAAAGGAACAATGAATGAGGCAGGAAGACAGAAAACAAGTGAGAAATGAGAACAAAAATCAATATTTATTTAGCTACCATGTCCCAAAATTGCAAGAAGCAATGACATGGGTTCAAGCACTTGCTTTGCAGTTTAATAGCCAGATGACTCGAGACTGGCTCAGATCCTCTCTAAAGCTTAGTGTCTTTAGCTATAAAGGAGAAGTAACGAAAATGCCCACTTTTTAGATATACGGTGAAGATTAAATGATATAATGCATATAAAAAGTGTTTTGCAAATTGTAACAGTAAATAAATGTTAATTGTGGATTTTATTATCTGTAGCTTCTTTTTGTCCCATTAACTTGAAATTAAAGGACATGAATCATTGCCATAATCTCCTTTGTATACACTAGACATTTGAATGGTTGACTGATTTGACCAGTGAGGAGAGAATATCAAACCTAGTTCAACCTGAGAAAGATAACATTAGCTAAAGAGACGGGGTCAGCTTTGCATATAGACAAACATTGCTATGCTTTCTAGAGGGAACATAAAGTTCCCATGAGCTTAAATAACCATCTCTATTTCCTGTTTCCTGCCAAAAATTTTCATTATATATTTGCCCCCTCAAGTGATATCTCTGATCCCTCTATTATAAAAATATCTTTGGAAAGGTATCTTATCTATCACTTCATTTTTTATATTTTTTATTGATTTCAGAGATGAAGGGAGAGGGAAAGAGAGATGGAAGCATCGATGAGAGAGAATCATTGATTGACTGCCTCCTGCACGTTCCCCATTGGGAGCCTACAACCCCGCATGTGCCCTGACTGGGATTCAAACTGTGACCTCCTGGTTCATAGATCGACACTCAACCACTGAGCCACACCAACTGGACTCTATTATTTCTTTTGATTTACAAGTCAGATCTGTGAAGAATCAGGAAGACAGTCTTGGTGAAGTGGGACCCAAGGACACTTGGCTATCCTAGGACAAATAGGAGAAAATGCTAACTGGGAAGGCTGGTAACCAAGACAACAGCTGTCCACTTCACATTTTTGCTTAGCGTGTGTTTCCATCCTTAACTTCACTGCCTTTTAGTGATATTCTCCCCGTTATAAGTTTGAATACTTCTGGAAATTTCTTGAATTAAAATATACTTCCCATTTGTGAAAAGTTTTTGAATAAAAATGGGTATTTGCAAGTTCCCCAGACCAAGTTACCCACTTTTTTAAAAAATGTTATGCAATACCTACCGAAGTGAGAAAAGCTCCTGAGGTTTTTATTAGAGCTGTGGTTATAAGTTGAAAACTTCAGACTTGTCACTGTCAAAAGGTTCTCACTAAGGTGAATGCACATTTGAGAACGCTTTTCTACCCAAACTCTGTAAAACTTAAAACTTGGATCTCTGTTCCTAAGACAGACCCTACCTGTTTGTCACATGTATATTCATTTGTTACTATTTTCATATGGTAGAGTTTTTTTTCCTAAGCAAATCAACAAGTCTTTAAAATTACACACTTAGCCAGAAACAAAGTCCAATATAAAGGTATTTGATTGCCAATATTGACAATGTTTACTTTTTGAAGTTTATATATTTTTATTCAAGGAAGAATACAAAGGATCTGATATTGTAAAGTGATTAAGACTCTAGAGTAGTGGTTCTCAACCTTCCTAATGCCACGACCCTTTAATATAGTTCCTCATGTTGTGGTGATTCCCAACCATAAAATTATTTTCATTGCTACTTCATAACTGTAATTTTGCTACTGTTAGGAATCGTAATGTAAATATCTGATATGCAGGAGGTATTTTCATTGTTACAAATTGAACATAATTAAAGCATAGTGATTAATCACAAAAACAATATGTAATTATATATGTGTTTTCCGATGGTCTTAGGCGACCCCTGTGAAAGGGTCGTTCAACCCCCAAAGGGGTCGCGACCCACAGGTTGAGAACCGCTGCTTTAGAGGCAGACAAAATGGTTTGAAATTCCAATTCTGTTTGTTTGAGCTACTTAGTATTAAAGAAGCTTCTTAAATTTTCTATGCCTCAGTTTACTCATCTATAAAATGGATATAATAGTATTTATTTATAGACTTATTGTGAAGTTTAGACAAGAGAAGGCATATAAAAATTTATAGTGTCATCACATACATGTATTTCAATCATTTTTAGCTTTAAATATTTTTGTTATTTTTATTATTAAAGAATGGAAAAGAAGTGAATTTTCTGGGTGGAATGCCTCACAAAATGGGAACAAAAATATCTTCTAAAATAGCTACTTAACTCCTGCAGTCATGTGAAGAGAAGAGGGAAGATATATCTCTATCACATCTTGAAATTTAAAAATCATATTTCAAATTGACAGGCTCAATCATGCACTCCTCCAACTATGCAGGATGGAACAAAAGGAGAATGTTAAACACAAGTTAAAAACAGGAGTCACACCAACTACAACATTTTCTAAAAAAAAAAAAAATGTTTTTAACTGCCAAAAAGTTTCATATGTTGATAATTGTGGGAATTTCATAGATCTAATTATCTCATATCAGAATATCTGAAAATTAACCAATATATTTCTAATCTTGTCAGAGATAACATATATCTTTATGGTATACTATAAATATCATAAGAATTCTAAGGATTCTAGATAGCAATTGTTTTTATGAATCAGCATTTTAAAGAGGTTTACACACCCATGAGTAAGACACCTCAACCTGGCTTCAGAGCACTAGCTAAAGGGTTCCTAACTAAGGGTCAAAACTTGTTCTAAAAAAATCAGAGTAGTCTACTAAGAATATTGACCTAGAAATTATTACAGAGATTCTCTGAAAGAAAATTTCTCATCTTACATCCAAATTCTCAGAAATCCAGCAGAAGTCCAATGCTATGATTTGATGGTATACCCCAAAATGGAACTTTTAGACTAATGCTGATAGGCAAGTATTCTGGCCAATAGATTACTTGACAGTGTATAAAATAGCAAAGTTCAATGTCTAATAATACAAATGTTACAGTTCAATTGAGAAACATACAAGGAGTGCGGTAAGGGCTAAAAGATTATAAACTTTCTCTGGCCACCCCTCTTATTCACTCACTGAGTTAGGTTAATTGTATTTCCTATGGAATTCTTTAATATCCCCTTGTTTTCCATTGGCATTACCACTGCCCTTTTTCTGTCCCTAAGCATCTCTCAACTGGAGTGAGATACAAGGACATGTAAGGATATAAGAAGTAAAGCCATCTTTCTTTATCTATCCCTTTCCTCCAGTCTTGCCCTGCCATCCGTCGAAAATGCAAATTAGATGTTGTCATTCCTGGCTTGAAATCCCCCAATAGCTCTCTGAGCCATTAAGAAAAAGAAAAGCTGACTGGCATGGCAGCCAAGGTCACTGTCTCCCATCATCCTTTCCCCCACTCCTCCTACACGCTTGCTTGGTAGACAATATTGAATGTGTCTAAGGCACAGAACAGGCCCTGTTGACTCATGCCTCTCCTCTATGTCGTGGCATATATAATTCCCTCTGCCTGGATTGTATAAAAACTCCCACTCACTCATCCTTCAAATTTCAACTCAAATGGTATCTCTTTCTCTTACCTGCTCTTTTCTATCTGCTCTCATTTTACTTTGCATATATCCAGAAGAGCCGCTTATCTTGTTTTGCAAAATGACTTGTTTGCCAGTCTGCATCACTGCAAAGCCCTCCAATCCTTGATATCATGGATTGTATGTATTTCCATGATACACAGTGCCAGGCCTAAAGTAAGAACACACAGAAGAAACAATAAAATGAAAGAGGGAAGAGAGACAAGGAAGATTTTAAAAAAGAAGAAAGGAGGAAAAATATGCTTAAAAAGTTAGGTTGTTTATCAATGACAGCTTCTGGGATTAAGAAAGAAGATAAATAGGTGGCTGGATAGATGACAGATAAATATTGATAGTAGGTAGGCAATTAGATAAAAGATATTCAATAGATAATAAGAAAAGTGAAAAGCTTTGACACAATCTTGATTATCAGGATCTCGAAGTTAAATGTCACTTTATTGACCTTTAAGAATTTATCAGTAAAAATTCCTAAAATTTCATACATTGACCTTTATGGACAGATAAAAAAGGATATATTCCAAAAGACAAATAGTAGAAAAAATAGCTCCGAAGTGCTTTGGGTAGAAATAAAACTGGTTATCTCTAGTGAGTCAAAGTAAATAAAGTTTAGAATTTTAACAGATATTATCTGATAAAGCAATGATCTCACTTCAATTGAAATGTATTATTTACCTTATATATCTTTATCCTCTTAAGAACAGAATTTGGGACAGAAATTATAACTTTGTCTTTCACAAGCAGGGAATGGTTGTAGAAGCACTGGTCTATGTTGAGAAACAAGCTGGCTTTGTGAAGGGAGATTTTCAATTGAAAGAATTATTTATGCCTTTATTTCTATTTTACAGAATTTCTTCTACTGTTGGCATCCACTTGACTAAATGGCAAGGACATGTTATTTATTTTATTTATCCTCTTTTCTATAATTTTATTTACTATATAAAAAAAGCTAAACATTTTAGCCAACCTTGAATTCTGAGTTAAAGTCATTATTCTGAACTTTAAAATTTAATTTCAGATGTTTCATAGGTATACAGAAGGATAATATCATAAAGATTTAAGCTATGTTTCTAAAGATTTAAATAATTTAAATATTCAGTTCAAGTCTATCAATATGGTATCTGGCCTTAAGAAGTTTACAATCTAGGAGAGAGAAGGCATATACATAAGTCATAGTAATGCAAGAGGAAACTCAGATCCATATTATAATCTATCCTATATAATAAAGAGCTAATATGCTAATTAGAATGAACAGCAGAACAACCATCCAGATGAGCTTCCAGACAAGACAGGGCTGCCGGGGCCGCAAGGGCCGAGTCCCTTGCATGAATTTCATGCATCGGGCCTCTAGTCTAATCTAATAAAAGACAAACATGCAAATTGATCGTACCTTCGCTATGCCTTAAGCCACGCCCACCAGCCAATCAGAGCGACTATATGCAAATTAACCCAACCAAGATGGCAGCCGGCAGCCACAGAGCTGGAGCGAGCAGGAGGCTTGGTTTCTCCAGTGATGGAGGAAGCCAAGCTTCCCGCCTGCCATGGTCGGCTCTGAGCTCCACTGAAGGCAACAAAGTTTCAATTATAGAAGGTAAATAAATCCCAGAATAAAAAAAAGAAGAAGAAGAAAAGGAGAGGCTGGGAGCTTCCATCGCTGGGGGGCTTGGCTAGCCTGAAAACGGCCCTCAGCCCCTCACCCAGGGTGGCCAAACCTCCATGGGATGAGGGTCCCCACAGGGGGGGGGGAAGGCTTGACCAGCCTGCAAACAGCCATCAGCCCCTCACCCAGGCTGGCCAGGCACCCCAGCAGGACCCCCACCTTGATCCGGGACACCCTTCAGGGCAAACCAGCCAGCCCCCACCCGTGCACCAGGCCTCTATCCTATATAATAAAAGGGTAATATGCAAATTGACCCTAACAGCAGAATGACTGGGAATGACTGGTCACTATGACACACAGTGACCACCAGGGGGCAGATGCTCAATGCAGGAGCTACACCCTGGTGGTCAGTGCACTCCCACAGGGGGAGCTCTGCTCAGCCACAAGCCAGGCTGATGGCTGCCAGTACAGCGGTGGTAGTGGGAGCCTCTCCCGCCACCTCAGCAGCACTAAGGATGTCCGACTGCAGCTGAGGCCTGCTCCCCGCTGGCAAGTGGACATCCCCCGAGGGCTCCCGGGCTGCCAGAGGGATGTCTGACTGCCAGCTTAGGCCCAATCCCCGGGGAGCGGGCCTAAGCCAGCAGGTGGTCATCCCCCGAGGGCTCCCAGACTGTGAGAGGGCACAGGCCGGGCTGAGGGACCCCCCGCCAAGTGCACAAATTTTTGTGCACCAGGCCTCTAGTATATATATAAAAGCCTAAGCAATCACCTAACTGTTCAACTGTTTGACCAGTAGCTATGATGCACGCTGACCACCAGGGGGCAGGCCTCAATGCACCGGCATGGAAGCATGGAACAGACTGATGAATCTCAGAGGAAAAGGGGAAGGGGGGAGGGCAGGAAGAGATTAACCAAATATTTTATATGCATACTAGAGTCCTGGTGCACAGATTCGTGCACTGGTGGCATCCCTCGGTCTGGCCTGCAGAGATCGGGCTGAAACCAGCAGTCAGACATCCCTTGAAGGGTCCCGGATTGCGGGGGCTCAGGCCAGGCCAAGGGACCCCACTGGTGCACGAATCCGTGCACTGGGCCTCTAGTAGAGATATAACTAAATATGGTATAGAAGAACAATTAATTGAATCTGAAAAAATCAGAATTATATATAAAAAATCATGTGGAAGAAGATGATGATGCATTCCCTAAAATTTCATAACTTGATTTATATATCAAGACAGTAAGCTCCTAGCATTGCTCTTTGTGTCTAGCACTTAACTGAGACATTTCCTCCATAAATTTGGTATAAGATGGCCTATTGGCTGGCTAAAATGGAAGCACACCACTCCATCCATCATTTTCCCTTTCCCATCTAGGTCTGCATACTTAGATGTGCTTGGGGGTTAATTTTCGCAACTAGAGAAAGGGAAGATATGTTTGTCTTAGAGAATAGACCGAGTAGATGAAAGTGGCAAACACAGTGTATTTACAGCCTGCCTGGACTGTGGGTTAATTTTAAGTTATGTTTAAAAGTAACAACAAAAGAAAACCCTCATAATTGTTTTTCCTAAGAGACTTATTGAGATTCTGAGCAAGTGCAATAGAGGAAACTCAATAGAGAATCTTTCAGAAGTAGCTATGGGCACAAGCAGAGATGCTTTAGGTGTGTAAAAA
Source organism: Myotis lucifugus (assembly GCF_000147115.1). Classification (NCBI taxonomy): domain Eukaryota; kingdom Metazoa; phylum Chordata; class Mammalia; order Chiroptera; family Vespertilionidae; genus Myotis; species Myotis lucifugus. The sequence continues at coordinate 3,089,953 of NW_005871105.1, read as the reverse complement.
AAAAAATAGTCTGGAGTTTGTAAGAATGCTGTTCTACACCAACCACTCTACATAGAACCCATCAGTTGGTTCTACCTTGCCCAGAACAAGTTGTCGGTTCACCTTAAATATAGACAGCGGTGTTTTCAGGAAAGAAAAGAAACAGCAGTAATTCCTTGCATAGTGAATGCTCTGGAGCTGGAGAAGATGGGCCAGATGCTACACTGAGGCTCCAGATGACTGAATTGTTGTAGCTTTTTGCAAACTCCTCTCTGAGGGATGCAAGAAGTTGCCGAAATGCCTTTTAGAGATTGCTAGTTCTGATACTTGGGCCAAAGGTCTCAAGACTCCTTTTGTAGACATAGGTCCATTTGCTGTGGGACACAAGCCTGATCTCTGAGTTGGGCAGACCTGGGTTCAAATCTCATTGTTACCAACTATTTGCTGAAAATTTGAACTATTAGCTAACTTAAAATTCCTGAGCCTCAGTTTTGTCACCTATAAAATGGGGATAATAGTGTCCATCTTGAAGGACTATTGCCAAAATTAAATAAGACAAGTTAGATAATACATAGATAATTTCTGACATGGGGGAAAAAAGGTTTATTAAGAGATAGCTAGTCTTATCATTGGCATTACTGTTTTATAAAATAGTTACTAGAAATAAAATAATTGCACCTGCTCATGCTGACATTTTAACTCATAAAACACAGCTTTTTAAAGATAAAAGCTGTTCTTTCAATTACCTCATTGAGCCTTTAATTTATTTACAAATTAAGAAAATGTGGCCTAGAAGAGTCAAAATTTCCTCAGAGTTATAGAGGTACAGCAGCCACCTCCCAACCCTTATCCATGGTTTCACTTTCCACGCTTTCAGTTACCTGCAGTCAATGGTGGTCTGAAAATATTAAATGGAAAATTCCAAAAATAAACAATTTAGGAGTTTTAAATTATGCCGTTCAGAGTAGCATGATGGAATCTCGCACCACCCCCACAAAGATGTTATCTTTCCTTTGTCCAGCGTCTCCACGCTGCCCACCCAGTAGCCACGTGGTAGCCATCATCCTGGTTCTCAGATTGACTCTCATGATATTGCAGTGCTTGTGTTCAAGTAACCCTTGTTTTTCTTAATAGTAGCCACACAGTGCGAGAGTAGTGATGCTGGCAACTGGGATAATCCAGAGAAAAGCCATTAAGTATTTCCATTAAGTAAAAAGGTGAGTACAGTACAATAAGATATTTTGAGACCACATTCATATAAATCTTATTACAGTATATTGTTATAATTGCTCTATCTTATTACTATTGTTCATCTTTTACTGTGCCTAATTTATAAACATTATTATAGGTATGTATGTATAGGACATTGTGTATATAAGATTGAAGACTACCCACAGTTTCAGGAATCCAATAGGGAGAGGGGAGGTCCAGAAATGTGTCCCCCTTGGAGAAGGCCTGAGGGGGGAGGGGTGGCAGGTACTGTAACTGGTAGAAGAGCAGAGTAAGAATTCAAGGCATCTATTGTTCTTTCTATTTCCAGTTTGTGTCTCTTATTCCAAAAGATAGATCAGTTTTTAATGTCGCTTTGCACACTTAAAAACCATGGATTTTTGTAAACAACATAAATCCAGGACAACATGTGACTCAGGCTCAACTCAAAGTCACATTCAAAGCAGCACAGCCCAACAACTCAGAGTGATTTAAAAGGAACTGCTGTCTTCACTTGCGTATCAAATAAGACTTTAGTGATTTAATTTATAACCCACAGCAATATCATACAAATCTTTTTTTCCTCTTCCATTTTTCTTGCAATGCAACTATTCTCTATGTCAAGCCCACCAATCCAGGAAACCTTTGAAGGCTATTACAGAAATTCTCCAGGCACACGGCCCTTCTGCTTTCTCTCTCTTTCTCCACCTCATTTCCTGTACTTCACTAAACATCACTTCCAGGACAGGAAGAGACCAAGAAGACTTGAGCTCCCACCCATTTCTGCCCACCAGCAGGTGTGCAGTGGTTAGAGGCACCCTTTCTTTTCTTATTTTTTCTTTTTTTAAACATATTTTTATTGATTTCAGAGAGGAAGGGGGAGAGAGAGAAACAGAGAAACATCAATGATAACAGAGAAATTACTGAGTGGCTGCCTCCTGCACACCCTACACTGGGGATCGAGCCTGCAACCGAGGCATGTGCCCTGACCAGGAACTGAACCGTGACCTTCTGGTTCATTGGTTGACGCTCAACCACTGAGCCATGCTGGTCAGGCCAGAGGCACCCTTTATGTCAAGCTCTCCTGGTATACCTTCGCCACCCACTTCCCCTCAAAATGAATGCCTTTCTCATGAGACATTCTTGTGAGAACTTTCTGGTAAGTTGTTTACCTCATCACCATTTCAAATTTAACTGTTACATAAAACTAGAAGTTTTGCCTTATGTTCCTAAAAAAGTATGCTTCAAATTTAGTAGCTAGAAAACTAAACATTTTGTGCTCTTTGAGCCTCTAGCAATAGCGTGCAATTACCCACATTCCGTTGATGAAAGAAAATCTCTGAATGGGTAATCCTTTTCATCTGAATTTACTTCTTTGGAAGGAACTCACAAGACCTAGTGAGGGAGGAAGACAGCCATTTAGGTAAATTGATTAAATTGTAAATCAATGGGTTTACCATTGTTGCAGCTACATCACCCTTACATCTTGGTTATTAAAATGCTTATAAACCATTTGTGATGTATATCAATAAAAAGAGTAATACTAAATCACAACAGATAGAGCAATGATAAGAAATAGAAGATTATATTCAGATAAGAGTAAAAGTATCTGAGGAAGCTCTTTCTCGTTCAGCTCAAATCTAACAAGCTTATTCTATTACCAGACAGAGGATAAGATACAGAGAAGTAGCTGGAGGATCTAGCCAGACTCTGGTGGTGCTCTTTTTATTTGGATACATAAATATTAATATCACTTATTGGATCTATAATTTTAGTTTCTGGTAAGAGTTTTATCTTCCGCGTACACTTTAAGACACATGGCTTAAAAGCTCTCAGCCAGCCCCATACAATTAGTAAACACAATAATATCTAGCCCTCTGATACCAACAGTTTTCAGAGTCCTATTTACATTTATTGAAAATGGAAATATTAGTTAGACCACTCAGTACAAAGATTAATAAAGGATTTGCTTTATAACTTTTACAAACAATGGAATGCAGTGTTTCTCCTTAGGAAGATTTCAATACTCTTTTGTTTTCAAGTGGAAGTCCAGGAGTATTGGACTTCCTAAGTTACAAGACATAGTTTTATATCCATTAACTTTTCAAAGTGCTATATATTTTATAGCTTCTAAAAGAATAAAGAAACACAGAGCCTAAGAAGGAGTGGGGGGGCCATGAGAGGAAAAAGAATAGTAGAGCATGAAACTGATGCTAAGCCCTCTGACCTACTAATGGATTCTTGAAGAAAGACTTTGAGGCGATTAATTCGAACGGAAAATGAAGTGGAGCCCTGAGCTCTTGTTGAACACTCTCATTGTAAAGTAATGGGAGCTATTTTCTCAGTAAATGGGTTGCCAAAAGTCAAGAGGACTAATACTCAACCATTCGCCATGAACAATTTATAATTGTTCAAGTATAGACTCCCTCCTCCTCCCTGGCCTCTTCATTTACCTTCTCATTCTCCCTCCATTGTTCTGCTTCTTTAGGAGCACAGCTAGCTCATTGAAGCTTGAAGACAAAAAATGGCCTAATGCAGTAACCATGGGATTAGGAAGCCAAAGCTAAACGAAAACCCCATGTCCACCGTCATGCTGGCATCTTCCAGTCCAGTGCTGCTTGACCACAGTGCTCAAAGGATGCAGAATAGTGACTGTGAGACGTTACATTTGATAAACATCAAGGTACTGTTGTGCATTAATAGGCGTAGGAATTAAATACTTGTGAGTGCTGAGGTTTTTACTATTGATAGTTTCTTACCCTTGGATGGCCTTTTAGTTGTGAAAATTGGATGGATAAAGTATCCATACCAAATCTACATCCATTATGCTCCCCACTGGGTCCTACTGACATGAGATGGTACTCTGCACCTCTTCCTTAAGTCTTTGTGCCAGAGTGGGTGTGGAGGCTCAGCCCGCCCCCACTAGACCTCCCAACACTACCCTGATAGGGGGAATCAGAGCGCCATCTGCTGTCACCAGGCAGGGGACAGAAGGTCCACTTCCCACAGCCTCACTGATACTACGCCAGCAAGAGAATCAAGATGACGGCTTACTTCTGCCTGGAGGGGAATGGCCAGTTACCTGCCCTCTTCATCTTATGAATAAACCACCACCAGCAAGGCAATCAGATAACTGCCTCCTGCCTCTGCTGGGTGGAAATGGAAGAACAACGCCTGGCTGGACATTTCATATGAATGGAATAATACAAAGCCAGTCTTTAGTGACTGACTCCTTTCATTTAGTATGATGTTTCCAAGGTTTATCCATGGTGTCACATGTATCAATATTTCAATTTTGTTTACCCATTCATCAATTGAAGGAATTTGTGTTTCCTTTTTTTTTTTTTTTTTTTGGTTACTACTATTCTCTCTATATAAAAGCCCAGCGACCAAACAGTGGGACGACTGGTCACTATGACGTGCACTGCAGGGGCCCAATCTGGCCTCAATCGGCCCTCTGCAACCTCCCGCAGCCCCACCCCCTGGCCGGCCCCACCCCTGGTGGATCCCCCCACCCCAATCGGGAGTGGGGTTGGCTGGCCAACCGCCCGGGGTCCCTGCCCCCAGTCCAGCCCCTCGATAGGCCTCGATCGCCAACCAGGCTGAGGGACCCCACCTATGCACGAATTCATGCACCAGGCCTCTAGTACTACTATTAAAATTTGTGTCCAGGTTGTTTTTTTTTTGTGGACTTAGGTTTTCATTTCTCTTGGATACATACCTGGAAATAGAATCGCTGGGTTTCATGGTAAAATAAATTAACAATTTCCCCTTGTTCTATGCAATAAGTTAAGGTCTTTACAGAGCACCTGTTTGGAGCAAAACTTGTATAATTATTAGACCACTACTTGGTCTGGGTGAAATTTGTTTTGTTATTTTGTTTTGCCTTTTCCTCTTAGTACAAATATCTACAAAATATCGACAAAATTTTGGGTTCATGCATATACCTGTGTCATGAGTGTAAAATTCAATTGTCATGTGTGGCCCAGGAGGAAAAAAAAAAAGGTCCCACCGCCTGCCATCTGCAAGCTGGAGAAGCAGGCATGTCTGTGGTGTAATTCAGTCTGAGCCCAAAACCTGAGAATTAAGGGGCTGATGGTGTAAGTTCAGTCTGATTCTGAAAGCATGAGGACGAGGAGTGCCGACCATGTCTGAGGGCAGGAGAAGAGGGCCCCTCAGCACAAGAAGAGAGAGAGAATGCCCCCTTTCTCAGCTTTTGTGTTCTATTCAGGCCCTCAAGGGACTCGATGTACCCACTCTCATGGGTGATGGTTACCTTCTTTTCTCATCTACTGATTCAAATGTTAATCTCTTTCAGAAACACCCTCACAGGCAAAGGTAGAGATAGTTTTTACCAGCTTTCTGGGCATCCATTAGCCAGTCAAAGTTGACCCATAAAATTAACCATTACAAGAAGCCCATGTATAGTCCTCACACATATTTATATTTAGGAAAAGATTAAATCTTTACACTAAGTCACACTCTATCTGAGCTAGATCTGGAGTTCAGAGAGGGCTGCAAAGAATTTTCTGGAGTGTCCTGGATGCTTCTTGTGCATTGCATGAGGCCTATGCTAAAATCCTCCCATGAATCATGGTGAGCTACCAAACCATGCAGTGTTAACTGTTCTCTGTCACATCAGAGATAATGGATTCGGAAAATAGTAAAGGGAAGTGATCAATATTCTATCATGTTTCATGCTGTTTGATTTTTTAGAAAAATAAATGCCAACTAAACTGCTTTAAAAATGAGATGCACTCAAGGAAAAAACACCTAAAGCTTGGACCCAAAAAATCATTTCCTAAAACAATTTTATAGGGGCATAAAATTCTAGCATTATAGCATAATGTGTAATACAATTTTTATAGTGTGGAGTATTAGTTTAGGCATTATACTTTGTTCAGTAATAGCTTATTGAATATATAGCATGTGAGGAGACAATAATAAAATCTGGAACATTGTAAAACATAGATTTGAAGGTACATGCAGTCCCTCACCCTGAGATTTTACAAGCACGGTTAATCAGACAGTATTTTAGAATGGCTTGTCCTCAGTTTTGTAATTTATTGATCAGGGATTAAATAAACTAGAAAACAAACTAATTAGCTGAGCTCCAAGAAAGCAAATCCTATTTGAGATGTAATATGCTTAGTATTCTGGGATTGCAATTACTAAATATTATAGAACAAATTATGTAAAAAAATAATTTCAGTATATTTGTTAGAAGTATGCTTTTTTAATTTCTTTAATAATCCTACACACAATATTTGGCTGACCAATTAACTTACACTTAACTATCTACTTTAGAGATGTTAAAGAAGAAGAATAAAGAAGTAACTAGTGTTTGAATAGGAGCTCCTTTAAAAGGAATAGCTCACCCTAACTGGTTTGGCTCAGTGGATAGAGCATTGGCCTGTGGACTGAAAGGTCCCAGGTTCGATTCTGGTCAAGGGCATGTACCTTGGTTGCGGGCACATCCCCAGTAGGAGGTGTGCAGGAGGCAGCTGATTGATGTTTCTAACTCTCTATCCCTCTCCCTTCCTCTCTGTAAAAATTCAATAAAATATATTTTTAAAATAAAAAAATAAAAGGAATAGCTCATGAATTGCTAGTGGTATAAATGTGGCAGGGGACATACATTCCTTTGTCACTGGCCTTGGGAGTAAAAGGATGGAGGGCAGACACAATAGCCTGGAAATTGTACATAGGGCCCTGGCATTTTTTTAAGTATTTTTTGACAATTTATAAAAGAATATATTCATTATGGAAATTTTAAAATAACAGCAAATCATAAAAAAGACAATTAAAATTACTTATAATCCTGTCCAGGCACATATTACTATCAAAATTGATTTCCAAACTGTTTTCAGTATGTGTAATACAAACAAAATGTACAATACATTTTACAGAATGGCCCCATTCATTGTCACCTGGGCCCCAGGTGACGTTCAGCTTAACTCTGAGCAGCAATGAAGTCCCTCCCATCTTAGATACCACACAACTTCAAACTGTCATTCCTCAGGCTTGTGGGTCTATAAGGAAAGATGTCATTATGAATAAAGGAAGAATTTGGAATAACAGGAAGGGCTGAGCTCTAGGTTTTGAATTATTATCATTTCCGTTATAATAAATGATGCTTTGCAAACCCAAGGTATGCAAAGATATGACCTCCATTATACTGTATTTCATTGCATTTAAGACCCCATCATTTGTAGGAATCACTGTTGTTTTACATAACATTAAGAAAGAAAAATCGCTGCCAGCTAAATGATAATATTTGGATTGCATGCTGCATCTCAGTTTCAGTTATGTTAAAGCGTGAACACAAAATGTGTATCTTGCAATCAGTAAACTAAGGTAATTCTACAATTGTACTTAATTCTCAAAACCCATTTTTACTATACCAAGTACATTGATCTCATCCGTTCAAAGTAAACTCTGCCTTTTCTGGATTTTACTCAGTCTCATTTAGGTAAACATTCAACTCAGAATTCTCCTGGAGATAGTTCAGAGGGGAGGACCAGCTTTCTTAATTCACGGGGAAATGCAGTGTGTTATGCACAGTCCTCCTCAGGCCACAGTAGCCCCAGCTGAGATGTAGCTCCATCTCCTGTGGACACCTGTAGCCCCTCATGGCCTCTGTTCTCCTGGCCCATGCATTCTGTGCCCAGCAGGACCAAACTGCAAGCTGCCTCCAAGTCAACCAGCCCTTCTGGTCCTCACTCAAAAAGTTGAGGCACTCCCTGCTGCTTTTCCCACCCTGCAGGGAGAGGCAGGCCCAACTGCTTATGCATCTTCCTCAACTGGGGCCACGTTTCTGCTCTGGCTCAATGGTGGACTCAGGGCTTCTCAGGGAGACTTGTAGTTTCTCCTGATTACAAACTGGGGAGAAAGGTGTAGAGGCCTCCACTTATAGAGAACCCCAAACTTTCTTATTTCCATTATTCCTCCCATCACAAAGGACTTCAATCCCCAGAGTAAGCCAGGTACATACCCTTTCTCAGGGATCTACAACAACTAATTTTGTTCTCCTCTTTCTCAACGTCATTCCTTCCCTAGTCAACTGGTTTTTATCTTTATTCCCAAAGGCAGGAAACTCTGGCTAAGATTCTGACTAATCTATTGTTTATGCCAGAATCATGGCTTTTGATGATATACAGATGTCTTCTTCGGGGTTCAAATGCCAAGAACTTGACTGTTTCCTTGCTCTGGTTAATCCCTCACCATGAAGGCAACTCATGCATAAAGCTGAGGAAGAAGGAGCGAGAGTGCTGAGCAGTGGGAACAAGGAAAAGAAATTTGAACATGTCAAAATACCGTACCACCCAAACAGTGATTCTGTGATACCTGGTCCCATTCCCCCTAAAATACCTGAAGGGGTGAAGCCTCTGCTTTCTCAGTACTGAAAATTTAACCACATCTTGGGTTAAATTTGCTGGGCAGGTACTTTTTGGAGGAAGTTGTAGGGCTAGTAAAGCACTAAACATTACTTCAAAGATGAGCTCCAAGCCTATTGTTGATCTACAGGTGCAACAATCGAGAAGAACACCAGTGTATTTTAGGAATCATCCCAGCATTGTCGGCAATGGGCAATGGAACCATATGCAGCCACCCTCCAATGCATACCTCGAGCACTACTGTGCTCCCTCTGAGAGAGGATGGGCGGAATCAGGCCAAAGCCAGTAGCCCACAGTTATCTATATTGCATTAAATACCACTTCCCAGCATTTGAGATTGTAGTGGATTGATGACAACAATTGCCCCGATTGTCCACTCTTTTTAATCCATGCCTTTGAAATGTGATTTTTTAAGTTTCTCCTAGGAGGTGAAATCTATTCCCCATTTCTGGCATCTAGGTTGGCCTTATGACTTGATGTGGCCAAGCGAAAGGGCAGAAGTGGCAGTGTGCCGACTTCTGAACTTGGACTTCCAAGATCTTGCACATTTCTTCTTTTTCTCTCTGAAAAATCTGTCCTGTACCATGAGAAAACTCCTGTGGTAGTTGCCAGGTAATGACTTGCCCCATAAGCTGAAAGCAACTGACTCCTCAACATTTTATTGCAGACAGCCCCAAGCCATCTGCTGAATGACTCACACACTTGATTAAGCCCAGCCAAAACCAAAACTGCCAAGCTGACCCATGGACTCAGGAACAATAATGAATTGTGTATGGTTTTTACTACTACCTTTTGGGGTGGTTTAATTATGCAATAATATCTAAAGACTATAGAATTTATACCTAGGAGAGGATGCTGCATTTAAAAAATACATAAGACATACACCATTGACTTTGGAACATGGTAAGAAGCAGAGACTGGAAAATAGACAGCAAACTGTTAGCAAAAGTTGGGAAAATGGGGAAGAAATTATATTGGAGGATTGAAAATATGGTGACCTGTGTTATGGAGCAGCAAAACATTTAAGAAAATGATAGTCTGGCTTACCTGGAAGATAAAAAATGTAGCTAATGAACTTTTGGATTTGACTGAGGATATTTTCAGATAAAGTGTAAAAAATGGCCCAGCCGGTTTGGCTCAGTGGTTGAGCATCGACCTCTGAACCAGTTCACGGTTCGATTCCCAGTTAGGGCACATGCCCTGGTTGCAAGCTCAATCTCCAGTATGGGGTGTGCAGGAGGCAGCTGATCAATGATTCTCCCTCATCATTGATGTTTCTATTTATCTCTCTCCCTCTTCCTTCCTCTCTGAAATCAATAAAAATAAATTTTAAAAAACAAAACAAAAATCATAGCTTTAAAAAAATAAAAATAAGTAAATAAAAATAAAATGCTAAAAGTGTTCTAACTGCACAAAATAGAATATAAAAATAATAATAATTAAGATAAATAACTGACCAGTTTGAAAGCAGAATTTGGAGGAAATATCATGGGCCATAATTTACTGAGTTGGAACATAAAACTGTTTCTCATCACCAGTGTCCCCACCTGAGGACAAAGGTGAAATCAAGGGTTAATATCTCTGGAAGAATTAAGTGATACCTAACAGGCCCTCTAATTTAGACAAAAAATCTTATGTGGATCTGCACCGTGTGGTTCCACAAGTTATCCCAAAGTAGCAGCAAGTCTAGAGGAAGAGGAATGTTTGGGTTTTTTCAATGGGGTGGACTTTCATTCAGCTCATATAAAGATCACAAAGTTTTTAATTAGTAACTTGTGAACATACCAGTAGCCTAGACTAAAAGGGACAGATTGTTCAAATTGTAAAAAGATCTTGACCTTCAAGTTGACATAGGAAGGAAGCAGGCTACAAAAGTGAATCTGCTGTCAAAGATGGACTGTTTCTTCAGAAGTAGCCAAGAGGGGTATAGGCAAGGAAAGATGAGTGGGTAGAACAAAAAGTGATAAAAAGCTGAGGACTGCAGAGCCACTGCTAGGAAGCAGTGGAGACAAATGGGCTGCGAAGACACTCCAGGGAGAAAAACCTAGGTCTAATCAAGGATCGTTCCCAACCCCCACAATAGAAGGGCTTGGCAATATGTTCCCAACTGGGTTTCAGAACTGCTGACTACTATGTGCTTCCCATTTTTCTGTCTGAGCGTGAGTTGTTTGCAGCTATCTTCTTGATATCGCTATGTTAGGTAGGTGGAAGGCAATTAGCTTGTTATTTTAGGTCATAGGTCTCTGGATCAAAAGAAGCTATGTCTAAAGAGCTATATTAAACCTGATTGAGAACTTTGCATTCTGGAATTCAAGCTTGATGTCATGACTGACTAAAGTTTTTGGAGACCCAAGGATGAGGGGGTAGAAGGGAGTCTCAATAAAATGACCCCAATTCTCTCCTTCCCCTCCTTTATCAATGAGATTTTGGAGCTCCTCCCATCAGGAGGTAGACTCTATTTTCCCTGTTGACTTGATCTATCTGGCCAATGGATTACAGCAAAAGTAACAGTTGGTCAATATTGAACCTGGGCTGCAAAAGTTCTTCCAAATCACACACTTTGTCTCCCCAGCGACCAATGCTACTGGAACCAATGATGCTGACAATGTCTTCTATTTTCAAAGATCAGTGATGATTTTGATGAAATGGTATTTTAGTGTTCACTTTTAGTTTTTAGTATTTTCTTATTCTTATTTTAGGGCTTCACACTAGAAGTCAGCTTGGGAGCTAGCTGACCAGCTGGAGGCACCACACTTAGAATAACCTGTCAACTTTGACTTCACCAAGGCCATGTGCTTCATATCTCTTCTGCTCTGATGGCCCTTTCAGGAAGTACCACAGTTCCTCACAGAAATAATCCCCTCACAAGACCCGCAGTTGTTCAGACACACAAAGGCAGGCCTTAATTCAAAAATATAGCTTGGACTCAAGCAGAGTCTCTCCTCTATTTCTGTAAGATTGTAAATAAAAATCAATATAAGAAAATGTCTTATAAAATTCACTATTCATAAGAAAGCCTATCCATCATGAGTTTACTATGTGCCAAACATTTTAAAGGGCTTTACATACAGCATCCAGTTGGTCACTTTTTCAAATGAGAAGAATGAGATTTAGAACAATATTTAGTAACTTGACCAAAGTCAATAGTTACCCAGGCCTGCTTGACACTAAAACTCCTGTTCTTGATCACCATAACCTAAAAAAGCCAGGGGCATCTACATAAACATAAAAAGCACTGATCTTCATTCACTTAATGATTAAATTCTTATTTATGCTTTAAAAGTGCTATACACTTGGAAAACAATGATGAACAAGATTGCCTGTGCCACCCTAGCCAGTTTTTCTCAGTGGTTAGAATATCAGCCCATGATTGAAGGGTCACAGGTTTGATTCCGGTCAAGGGCATCTACCTCAGTTGCAGGCTTGATCCCTGGCCCCAACTGGGGCCACATGTGGGAGGCAACCAATTGATATCCCTCTCTCACATCAATGTTTCTCTCTTTGTGCCCCCCCCCTCCACTCTCTCTCTAAAACAAACAAACCAAAAATGACGGCCTGTGCCGTCATAAAGCTTACACTCAATTTTTTTCCCATCCTTTTTGACAGATAATCCAAGACCAACAGATGCAACTTCCGCAGAAGGGAAGTATGTGGATCTAAATTCAGACTCTCTTCAAAGGGCAACGAGGCATCTCACCTGTAAAGAAGCATATGCTCCTTGAACTGTCTTGGAAGGCATAGAGTAAACCATGATCACCATCCTCACACTCTTTTTTCCATGAGACTTAGCTGGTGTAAGGTGCAACACAGAAGTGAATCTGAGTTCCAATTTAGCATACTTCTAAAGAAACTCAATCCTTTTTTAGTAAAAAATGTCAAACTTGGATTAATAAACAGAACCATCTACAAAATGATAAGCTCACAGTAGAATTCCAAAATAAATCCATTTCTGTGATATCCGCAAAATCATTTAGAACATACTATTTGCAAAAACCAAAATACTATCTTTAAAAATAAAACAACCCTTAAGGAATCTCTAGTTTATACTTGATATATTTCCCAAATACTAAATTTTCATAAACTTCCACTTGAAAGGGTGAACAGAAAAAGCCAATGCTGTTTCTCCCCTGCAGAAATATTGGAGATTGCCTTTAATTACTGGCAATCTATATAATATCTTAAGGAGCAACTGTATGTCCCAAATGGGACTTGGATGAACGAGAGAGAAAAAGCTGCATGATCTCCAAAATAAAATGAAAAACTTTAACCACAATGACTCAATAAGATGTACAAAAACAATAACCAAATGGAGGCTTTCCTTGACTTCTCTTTTATTTCAGGAGAATGGTAGGAATAGGAGGAAATTCCCTGCTGGCCTGAAAGTCATAGACCTGTATTTCACATTCTTTCAGTTAGAGAAAGCTGCCCTGTTATAATATTATGACCAAAATTAGAATGAAGGAAAGAGTGAAAAATGAATTTACTTATATAGAGGACCAAAATCTATCATGCAACCAAGTGATATTGGCTGAGTGACTTATGATGAGTAAAAATAGGGCAAGCAATGATGCAGAAAGGACCCCATAGATTGCTCTACATTTTTGTAGTTTAAGCATGAGTCCCTTCTTCTGAAGAAAGGGCTTTCATTTATGTAAGGGAAGGGTGGTAAGACTGGTTTTCTTTGTACTAGTCCAGTGTATAGTAAACATTTAGCCTCCATGGTATGATTTGAAGGGCTTATCAATTCTCACCATCAAAACCATTCCCGTTCTCCCAATACCTAAAAATCCCACTATATCAGTCCAGGTCTTTGGATTTGGTAGGATTTTTTGTTGTGGTGGTTGTCTTAAAAAAAAAAACTTTCACTTTTAGTTTTCAATTAAAATGTACATTTAATATTATTTTGTTTTAGTTTCAGGTGTACAACATAGTAGTTAGACAATGACATACTTTACAAAGTGTTCCCCCAACACCCTGCTATTTCCAGTAGGATTTTGATTTTGAATGTACCATGGTTGTTTGTGGCCTAGCTTGCTGCAATGTAATGGCCTTTGGCATTTATTAATTTCTTGTTTTCACAGAACTTTGCATGTGTTCGCATTAGAGTACTTGAAATGATCAATTATGGAAGAGTGCAAGTATAATTTGAAAATTATATATGAAAATACAGGAAAAGTTACTAAGTTTTGAGTGAAAATAACCTAACTTGCAATGGTTATGCTATCCATTCCTTTCCTTTCAAAAATATAAACCTATTCCATTTTTAATTATATAATGCTCAGGAAATACATTAGGCATTGTATTCTGATATTTAAACCAAAGCTTAATAATCATAATAGGTAGGCAATTTTTCACCTACAGGACAAAAGGTTCCCATTTGGAAGCCTAAATCAGTATTTCTTCTTTAACATTGTTTTTGAGACTTCATTAAGAACCAACCACTGTGCAAGGCACATCAGAGAATACAAGATCAGACATGGGCCCTGACCTCAAGGAACCACCAGTCTTATGAAGTAGACAGACACATAAATTCAAGTAGTTCTAAGGCAGGACAGACTATGACTAATGCATTGGGAAAAGTAAAAACAAAATGTTAACAGAGAAGGCTAGAAATACAAATTACTTTAAAATTGGGGCAGTAGGAAGACCTTGTAGAAAGGGTGAAATATGCAGAAAAATCAGAAGTGGAAGGAGGAGAAGCCAGAGCAAGATGGGAATAAATAAGGCAATACTTACATTTATATAAAAAAAATCTCAGGCTATCAAGGGACCAAGCCTTGAAAGCACTGGAGCAAGCCAACGTGGCACAGTGATGGTGGGAACAAATTACAGTGCCATGGAAGAACACAGAAGGAGGGTCCTTCTAGCCGGGATCGGCCTGGAAGTAGAAATATTTCACCAGGTCATGAAGAAGGGTGAAGGACATTCCAGGCAGCAGAGTTAGAGCATCACATGATGGAGGAACTGCTCTAACAGAAGGATCTGAATTTCACAAGGGTAGGCAGTGGTAGGGATTTCAAAGACAACAGCAGTTCTTTTAGTTATTTTTTTTCTGCAAAAGAATGATTTATAAACTGGAAGACAACTATTGACTCCACTTTCTGGCCTTGGAAGGCCTCTCTAATACGATGATATATGAGCAGAAAAAACAAATGAAGTGAACCAGATAAATAGCCAGGAAAAGAGTACTACAGGCAGAGAGAATGGCATGTGCAAAGGCCCTGAGGTGGAATATGTACGTGTGTTCCAAGAACAGAAAAGTCAATAGAATTGGATTGTGATGAGCAAGGGGAGAAGTGGAAGGAGAAGTCAGAGATTAGCTAGGAGCCAGATCCTGAAGGGCTTATAGCAGTGGTCGGCAAACTCATTAGTCAACAGAGCCAAATATCAACAGTACAAAGATTGAAATTTCTTTTGAGAGCCAAATTTTTTAAACTTAAACTATATAGATAGGTACATTGTTATTAACTTAATTAGGGTACTCCTAAGGCTTAGGAAGAGCCACACTCAAGGGGCCAAAGAGCCGCATGTGGCTCGTGAGCCGCAGTTTGCTGACCACGGGTAGCCACTATGGGAACAAATTTGCACTTTATGCTAAGTATGATGAGAAGGCAGTGAGGATCTTCCCAGTCCTCATGTTGTGAGGAAAATAGAGGAATCAGAGATGACTGCAACGTTTTGGGCCTGAGTCTCAGGATAAATAGAGGTACCATTGACTATTCTGAGAAAAACCATGGGATAAACCCATGGGGGCTGGAATGAGGAAGGGAATCAACAATCAGTGAGTGCCTATATCACATTGTGGGGTGATTATTGTCTTTGTACACCCTTATCTTTTAGAGTTTTCCTCCTAAATGTGCATGTACAATCAACTTCCAATTATTTTGGTCAAAGGAGGCAAGTAATGAGAAGTGCAATCCAAACCCTATTTACATTTTATGCAGCGCTGATTTCAGACACCATTTTGAAGTAGGCAAAATTTATGAAGTTTCCCAGCCTCCAAGTTTGCCTCTTCCAGATTCCATCTCAAACTTCCTTCTCCACATTGCCCTCAGGTTTCCTCCAAAGACATGCAGTGCCCTTTCTTTTTCTAGTTTGTGTTCTCTCTCTCTCTCTCTCTCTCTCTCTCTCTCTCTCTCTCTCATACACACATTCATCACCACCCATGTGACTAGGGAAATTCAGGTATCAGTCTAGAATGAATTGAACCCAGTATATAATATCTCCCTGCTATACTTGTCTTGTCCTTTACAGCTTGTCTCTAATCAAGTGATGAACAGTCCTGTTCCCTATTTAATCCTACTCTTAAGGGAATGTCAAGTATCTAATGAAGTGCCAATATGTTTAGACACCTACATATTTCACCTATATGTGAAAGATGATATCAAGTTAGCAATGTCCCAACATAGTGTTCTACCTGCCCAAGAAAAAAAAAGGCACGTAGAACATCCCCATCTGGAAAAAGTTTTAAAATAAAGGAATCTACTGGAGAAGAAATAGTTATTTCTTAGCTTCCGCATGATGAATGCAGCATGTACATAACAAAATATTGTCAGAGGTGGCGGGATCAACGTCAGTTGTCCAAACTGATAATCAGAACAAGTGACCTTAAGGCAAGTACCCTGAAGCAGACAGTAAAGACAAGAACATTAACTCCAGGGAGCAGTAGATCTAGAAAGAGCACAAAGATATCAGAAATAATTTCTAAGAAGAGCAGCCACCAACAAAACCACAGCTGCCTGTTCACATGTATGGGCACAATGATTTAAATGCTCCAGGACCAAGGGAAGATGAATGCCTATTGCTAAGTCTTCTTTACCCCAAGCTAAATTCTTCTCAAAGTCTAAGTTCTTTGAATTCCTCATGGCTGATGGCCTTTATCTAATCCTTGATAAATAGAATAAAAAATAAGGAAATATAGGTAGGATACAATTTTTTATTTCTACATATTAGTTGCTATTTCTTTCAATATTAATATCCTATTATCTTTTGGAGGAATGTAAATGAGCCTTTCCCCTGTTTGCTTGACTTTTATGTATCCCTGGACACCAGTAAATGGATATTTTTCTATTTTCCTAGGAAGAATATATGTGTGCACAGATTAAAATGTGTTCTAACAGAAAATCAATCCCTCTAATAGCATCTTACTTAGTATTGAAAGGATCAGAGAGCTATAAAACAAAGAACTCCCCAAACAATGAAGTATTTACACCTTCTAAGGAAGCAAACAGAAAATAACTTTAAAGATGCTGAGATTAACTTGTCACTCTTAACCCAAAGAAGGCCTATTTGGTTAGGTCACCAACCCTGAGTAGAAAATACATCTGTACAACTTTATTACAGCAGCCAATATGGCTGTGAGGGCCAGGCTGAAGTACAAAGTCAACAATGAATAAATAATATCAAGACCATGACAAATATCTATCAACAGTGATCTGTTCCTATCTAACCCTCAAAGCCAGTGTGACTTCACGAAGGTTAATCTCATGACCTGAGGTGTAATTGCATTATGCATTTGTATAGTTTTAGGACCATGGCCTAAAACCCCTAAACCCTTAGAAGCTCTGCCTAGAGAATGGCATTATGGGAATTTGTTTCCTATACAGATGGATAGATGATACAGATATACATATATAGGTATACTAGAAACATATTATATAAACATCCATAAATGTTTATATATAAATTATTTACACACACACACACACACACACACACTAACCCTTATATAAGACTAGAGGCCCAGTGCACAAAATTCATGCACTGGTGGGTCCCTAGCGGCTACCAGCTGCCAGCCAGGTACTCCCTCCCTTCCCCTGGCCAGCCCCGCCCCCTGGTTGAATTCCCAGATGATCTCCTCATTGAGGGGACAATTTGCATACTACTCTTTTATTATATAGGATAATCTATGAGATAAATTCTCCAAATGTAGATTATATATACATAAAATCATTTTATCTCAGAAGTGCATGTGCTTTGGTTTGGTTTTGTTTTTTGTATCAACAACAGAATAAGGAATATGAACGTGATCATGTTATCATTTTATTCTTAGATCTTAGAAAACTTAGAAAATTCTCAATTATACCTAGGGTTCTTAACCTATGTTTTCTGTGAAATGTTCTCCCATCTCAAATGTCCTCATCCTCATTATTTAGGTCTTGATATGTTATATATTTGTGAACAATTATATGTAATCGTAACAAAAATAGGATAGTAGCTAGCTATTCTTTACTTACACTTCATATTGAAAGTTTTACACTCTTTTCAAGGGATTTTGATGAAGAAGGGGCCTGGGTACAGGACACAAAAGCATTCAGACAGAGGTGGCAGGTGCTGAAACCACTCTTTTTTGTCACATTAATCACCAGTCAACTTTGTCCAGGAAAGAACTCTGGTTCTGAATAAGCTCAGGGTAGGCGGAGAAAAAGAAACCAAAGGAGAGGAGGTTCTTAGATTCAAGTGATTGCCAACCGGGAGCTGAAAAGTCAGTTGCCCCTAACTGTGCGAGAGCAGCTCTGGAGCAGTTCCAGATGGCCACCGAAGAAAGGCAGAAAACTGCAGAGCTCTAGACTCTTTCGTCTCTTGAAGCCACTGTACTGGAGAGGATCCTGCATCAGCTTCTCTGGCTCAGAGAGGGGCAGGTACACTCTAGAGTTTTACTCCACAAGGGGCCTAGAGGTAGATCAACAAGTGCTCAGATAATACTACCTGCCATTCTTTATTATCTCACAAGGATTATCCTGCCAATAGTACAATATATTTCACATTTGTTACTAGAGATCAATTCAGTTACAACCACTCAACTCAGATTACATCCAAAATACCTTCATAAGCCACTGCAATTCATGGTTGATCTCAATCAATATACAGGTTCCTGTCGTAGTTGGTCAAGTCCTGGGGACACTCTGGGACCTTAAAGACCAGCACAGAGAAAGAGCGGAGGGAATGTAACAGTAAGGTGAGGCCACTGTGGGAAGAGATCAGCAGTCGCTGGAGCACAGTAAACCTAAATATGGCCTAGGCATGCTGCAACATTTTGACAATCTCATTTGAGGGGTAGGAAGAGACACATAGAACAATGTCTAGTCCGTGGGAAAGTTGCCCAGCCAAGTAAAGCAGAGTAAGATTAGTTCTATTCAAGTCTCTTTAATGGATGGCAGAATCAAGACCCAGGCCCAGAAAAAAGGCTGGTAAGAGCTTGAAATAAGGTTCAGTCCCAGCCAACTCCAGGATCTCTGCAGAATTCAGTCTCCGCAGAAAACTAGCGTGGGACCCAGATGCCCACAGCCCATCAAACAGAAGATCCATACTCATGGCCACACGGACAGTGGGATGGCCAGGAAATCAGAGGTGAAGATGCAGGTCTCTGCTTAGCCAGACATCGAATCTTTGTCATGTACCAGACAAGGAGAGCGAGCGAGGGGTTATTTACAGATCATTCCCTCTGGTGGGAAGAAGAGCCTCAGTGTATTGCTAGTCGGGCTTCCGCTGGGTGAGGAACCAAGCAAGACTGCACTAGCCTGTGGCTGGCAGGCCGAACACCCAGAGTCGTAGTTCCTTCCTGCATCTGGCATGGTGTCCGGTCCTGCCCCAGAGTTACCTGCACGGAGAGAGTGAAGACAGCCCTGCAGAGCCCTGCAGGAACCACAGGGTGCATCACAGCGGGAAGATCCCAGTGCCTAAAGGAAGATGGATCAGTCCAGGAGCTCAGAGCTGGAAGAAGAAAATGACCTTCCTGACATAATCGTATATTGAATTTCAGGCTACATTGATGCTTGAAAAGATAACTTTATCATAATGTTTACAAATAACTTTCAGAAACCTTCAGAAACTTCCTTATCTAAATATTTTATATAAGCCCTTTATCGTTGGGGGGGAAAAATCCAGCATTTTTATAATACATCAGCCTCATGTATTTTATAATACATGCTGTTTGAGTTAATGAAAATCCTGAGATGTTACTTATTAAATTATTTTAAGGTACTTTATACAGCTTGTAGAAAACCGCCATTTTCCCCTCAGGATAGACTACTTCCCTCTAGTTTTGCATAATAATACTTGCAATGAGCAAATTCTGGCATTATAAATCATTGTATTCCTTTGAAGCAAAACCCATCCGTTGTCTTCCTCAATTACAATGTATTGAATTGCTATTCTGTGGTCATTATAAACCAGGATACAAATTAAACCAAAATTAAACATATGCAAAATCTATTACAAAGGAGTTTATAAACTTACCACCTGCAATTTTTAAAAGTAACAAGAACACACAAAAAAAGGGAGGTATAACATGAAAACCATTATAGTGAGTACCTTTTTATAATTAACTAAAGACTTCAGCTATCTAATATTATAACTAAATTATGACATATTTAGAAGTAATGGTTTTTATTCTTTTTTTAAAATGCACACCATAAGCATTTTCTTATGCACAACTAAGAGTCTGTAGAAGGGCCAGAACCATCTGGTCTACCTCAATGTATGTCCCCCCCTCTTTTTCTCAGAAAACAATGAGAGAAAAAGTTAGAAGTGAACTTCCCAGGCTCATACAACCAGAGCTGGCTTCTTGGGAATGCAGCCTGAGCACCGGGCACCACACTTAGAAGGACCCTGCACTTGGTTTAATGCTCTGCTGCCACCATATTGAAATTCTTAGTATCCATTGAACAGAGGGTCCTGCAATCTCATTTTTCACTGGCCCCGCAAATATATAACCAATTCTGCATACATAGAGGCCTATTATAAATCAAAGAATATCATCTCAACTGTCACAGGATTTCACATGTCTCTGGTGCATAATATTCAAACAGGAACTGTTGCTTGAATGATTTAAGTCAGATTTATTCCCTAGTTTCCAAGACACATTTTAATCTCAACAGTTGACTTTTTAAAAAGCAATCCTTGGTGGGGGGAGGGAGGGAATCCTCCCCCTTGACAGTCCCTTCCCATATCAACTTGGTCATATTATTATTCCCTTCTCTTTTGTAAGTTACTATGCAATACTTACTCATCTCTACTGTGTCTGAACAGGGCTGTCCTGGTGTCCAAATTGACAAGAGCACCTCCTGAACCCTGAGAGACCCAGGCAGGCCACCAGGGCTCCTTTGCCATAAAGTCTTCTTTACGGAAACACAAAAGGTAACTTTGTAATTAGGCCTTGGAGCCTTCTAACTGTTGACTCCAGAAAAGCAGTGAGTCATCCTGTTTCATAAAGAACTAGAAAAGCGATCTGATTTCAGCAAGGTTGCATGGGAGATGTCATTCATATGCACTTGTGTAGGTAGGTCTGGGGATTCCTGCCCAATCCATGTTGTGTTACCTGTTACAGCACAGCACCTACTTCAGGGGTGGGCCCAGGTGGCCATGTTTTTAACATATGCCCCTGCTCCTATGGCCATAGGTGACAGGGCATCACCTGGACAATGGTCTCAAGGTGACCTCCTTCCCTGAGACACTGAACTAAAACCTACAGAGCCAGAGTCAGACAGGGGGAGCTTCCAAGGAAAGCTCATTCAGAGATGGAGCTAGAGGGACCACTTCTGACCATGAGTGCCCCAACGTTTAAGTCACAGAAAGCCAAATTGCGCTGTTCAATGAGAAAATCGAGCAAACGTTCCAAGAAAGCAAAAGCCAGCTACCCCAGAGAGAGGAGCTGTCTCTATTCCTAACAGCTTTTCAGTTCCCAACCCCATTCTCACAAGGCCCAGCCTGTTTTCATGTTTCTTATATGAAATAAAAATTCACTGAGCTAGCCTAAGTGGGTTTTGTTTCTTGCAATCAAATGTCTAGTACAGCATCCCTGAAGAATGCATTCCAAGTTATTTGATAACACTTACTGAGAAATTGAATCACCAAACCGTTGGAGTCACTTAAGACAAAACCATCTAAGGTTGGCCGTAAGAGCTGTCATTAAATTGGAAAAGAAATTATTCTCTCAACCTAAAGAGAAACAGAGTCAATTATAACATAAGCGGGAAATCTTTGCTTCTTTCTTGTGCCTATTCCGGCTGTTCCAAATCCCTCCCGCCCCAGTGCTAACAGACTGCTCTGTTCCTCCCCTATTGCTCAAGAGAGGGTGTGAGGCCCAGCCCTCCCTCGAACTCAGAGTCCCAGTATTTGGGTAGCTGCAGCCAGAGCACCAGCATAACAACCATGACAATGATACCAATTACCCAGAAGTGCCCAGAACCCAGGAGGAAGAAAAGAATCTCAAGAACAGGAACAAAACCAAGCAGAGGCCT
The DNA here is from genome assembly GCF_000147115.1 of Myotis lucifugus. Lineage (NCBI taxonomy): Eukaryota > Metazoa > Chordata > Mammalia > Chiroptera > Vespertilionidae > Myotis > Myotis lucifugus. The sequence continues at coordinate 3,068,127 of NW_005871105.1, read as the reverse complement.
ATATTCAAAAACCCTTTCAATGTTCACCCATGTCCTTGCTTCTTCTCATGACTGGTATGACCTGAGAAAGCAAAGAGTACTTATCTATGCCAGTGCTCTTGATGGCTTTGTGTTAAATTTTTAAGATCTTAGCTCTAAGACTTATTATTTTTTCATACTGCTTCATTTTATCTTCCCAATAAACTTTCAAAGGCAAGATAATGCCAAGAATTATCTTTTATCTTGCTCAACATTTGGCACAATACTGGACACATACAAACTATTTAAAAATACTTACTCAACTGAATTAATTGAATGAATATCTTCTCAAATAGGGTTAATAAATTCCTATTTATCGTATGGTGGAATCTAGCCCAGTGTCTTGTTGAATAAAAGAAAAAAAAAGTGTAAAGCACCAGGGAAAATGCTTCACCTACCCTAACCTCTAAACTTCAAATGATTTTCAAGTCTTTGTTGAATTTTTCCCCAATATTATTTAAGACTTTTTCGCCACATGGATTTCTGCCAGGCCAAGCTTGAAACACATTATTTCATCCCAGTTGAAGTCACACACACACACACACACACCCATAGGTTTTTGCCCAGATCAGATTCTTTGTTTGTTGAGCTTTCCCTTAGCACAACACATAGCACCTTACACAGTGTATGTACACACTAAGCGCTTAATAAATGTTTTGCTATTTTAAGTAGTTGGCTGTCCCCAGAAAGTCTTCAAAATAGCCCAAGGAGAGGAATAAGGATAAAAATGAAATCTGAAGGACTGTTTTTAGAGAAAGTGCCAGTAAAGGGATGCCAATAGCCATTGCTCCCTTTCCTCAACTACTGTGTCGGAATATGTCCTTGAAATCTGAGTTCCTTCATGTTTACGTTTTCCTGTGGTGTGCACCCGACTGACCCCTGAGCTCTGACTGCGTGGACTGCAGCCTAGTAGGTCATGCCGAGCCATGGTGAGGTCTCTCCTTGCCTGCCTTGCCTCTCTTTTGATTTGCTGGATCCTTTACCTCCTGGCCCAGAATAAACACAAATGCACTAAATTCTTCTTACCCATGTGATAGGAATCTGGGGCTCTAAGTTACACTTTGTTATCACTCGCTTGCATGTCTGATACTTAGCTGTCCCATGCCCGTCCCCATCTGGCCCCTAACAGCCCTGGTACCATCTATCCTTTCTTTTCTTCTTTCCCTCTTTACTTGCCATGCTCCCTTTTAACAAACATTAAGGGAGAATTTACTATGACCCTGAAGAAGGAAGGATAGAATAAGACAGAGTTTCTGATTTGAAGGAGCCATAATTCAGTAAAGGAGACTGTCAATTAAATAAGCAATTGAAATACACAACGAGAAAAATGATTTTTCCAGGTATGCATGGAGTGAAGTGTTTGATTCTTTTGGGAGGAGTCAGGGTATAGAGAGGAAGATGCCTGAGCTAAATTTTAAGCACTACTGATTATATTGCCCAAATGGTATGCTATTGACCAATGTTTTCATATATTGCTTCTAGGCAAAATGGAAAAGACCTATAAAGTTAGATTTACATTCCAGAAATTTCATTCAAGTGGGTGTGGGTAACCTGAGGGGCGAGGGGAGGTAAGGGTAGAAAAATATATCTGTATACATTTTAGAATTTTTTATTTATATTTATGCCTGTATTTATTTTTATAGCTCATTATATTTACCATTTTTCTTTCATTTATTAGAAGTACTTAATGATATCTTAAAGTTTACAATAAAAGTAATAACAAAAAGATAATCCTGCCTGTTCCTGGAACAGAGATATTTTTTTCTGTTATTTATTGCTGAATATAAAAGTTAAAGTAAAAAGTATAAACTATTATTTAAGTGTACATTTATTTTTATTACTAATAAGATTTTTAAATATCACACAGGTTCTTCTTATGAAGTATAAACAATAAAAATTACATATATAAATAACTAACCATGAAGGTGCATAAAATGTTCCTGCTGATTTGAGAATTCCCGTTTATCTTCCTTATGAAAATACTCTATTAGTATCTGATACTGAAGCTTAAAATTCTGCTATTAGGATGAGGCTCTAAATTTAATACAAAGTCTCCTTCCAAAAAAGAATATTGGTACTTAAAAGGTGGTAGTAGAATGCTGCCTAGAGAGATCATCTTTATCAGACAATAGCACCTTAAAGAAATTAGCTTATCAAGTGTGTTTCACCTGATAACTAAGTTCAGGTAGGTTACTTAGAAAACAGAATGCTTAACAGGGTTGGGAAAACACAGAAAAAGAGATGAGAACTCGTCTGGGTAAGGTTTTAAATAGCAGGCACAAGAAACCCAGAAGTAAACATGAAAGAATTGTGTGTCTTAGGGAAAGAGGGGCCAGTAAAAGGTAGAAGAAATCAGAAAATAAAAGCAAAAAAACATATAATCACTTCTTTTTTCATAACTGACCCCAAACTTTCCTTCCCAGGACACACCTTAAATTATTATCCTCATAAAAACAATTAAGGGGCATGAGAGGTTCTGAAATCGACACTGGATATAAACACTCCACAGTCCATTGCTAATTACAGCTAATAATTTTGTTGTCAACCACCCCAGTGTTCTAAAAGCAACTACTGAGGATTCTTAAAAGAAAAAAAGTGAGGCAGATTGCAGAGAGGAGCTGAAACATAGAAAAGAACGTGAGGGATGGTTCCCTTTTGTTTTCTCACAGCCTTGCTCCCACCGGTGAGAACCCGTCATGGAGTGGCTTGGCAGTGGCAGGAGCCCAAACACTCAGGGAGACCCCATATTTCTGATCAGAGAAATAAGGAAAAATAGACCCTACAGGCTGGAGAGCATAAGGAAATCCCAGAGCAGTGAGAGCTAGAAAAGATGGTTCTCTAAATCTGTGAGTTTATATGGGCCTCAGGCTGATGCCTCATCTATACACATGTGGGACAAACCCAAGCCAGCATGACAAAGGCTTTGAGAAGTAAATGAAGATTTGAACCACTGTCCATTACTCAGACTAAACCCTGAGCTACTCGTGTGTGAAACAGACACAAACTAGCACAGAAAATGCTTTGAGAACCAAATCAAGATATTAAACTGAGCCAAAGGAGACAAAATAGAACATTTGGGCTTAATCTACTCAAGTTCCCCAACATTCTCCAGAGGATTATCACCAGACCCAGTGTCTATACAATATGACATTCCCACTGTCCAAGATAAAATCCAAAATTACTCAACATGCCAAGAACCAGAAAAATTGACCAATTCTCAAAGGAAGATACAATAAACGGATGCCATTCTCAAGATGACCCAAGTGTTAGAATTATAAGGCAAAGACTTTAAAGCAGCTATTATAACAATGCTCTGTGAATTAAAGAGTAACACAGTTTCAACCTCACCAGGGCCGTCCTGACCTCACCGGTGAGGTTGAAACGGCCCCAGTGAGGTCGAGACGGCCCCAGTGAGGTTGGGACTGCTCCAGTGAGGTTGGGACAGATAATGGGGAACAGTATAGACTGATGAACAGGGGTAGATGCAGAGGCAGAGCAACATTGAACAGACTGTCAAACTACAGTGGGAAGCCTAGGGAGGGTTTAAGGGGGGGGGGGGAATTAAGAGATCAACTGAAGGACTTATATGCATGCATATAAGAATAACCAATGGACACAAGACACTGGGGGGTAGGGGCCAGGGGAATGTCAAGGGGGGGAAAAAGGAGACATATGTAATACTCTTTGTAATACTTCAAGAAATAAAAATTATAAAAAAATAAAATAAAATAAAAGGGGGGAAAAAGAGTAACACAGTTGAAACAAATTAAAATATAAGAGTTTTTAGAGAAATATGTTCTACAAAAAAATGACCAAATGGAAATTTTTAACTGAGTCAGTATCTGAAATAAAATATTTGCTGGATAGTCTCATTAAAATATTGAAGATGAAAGATGAAAACTTCAGTAAATTTGAAGATAAATCAATAGAAAGTATCCAATCTAAAGAAAGGAGAAAATTTTATTAAATATTAACAGATCTATAAAACAGTCAGAAACAAATTTAAAACAGGAATATTAAGTCCTTACCTATAATAGCTACATTAAATGTAAGTGGACTAAATTCTTTAATCAAAAGACATAAAATAGCTGAATAAAATTTTTTTTAAAAGGTTCAATGATATGTTGCCAAGAAGAGAATCAGTTAAGCATTAAGGGTGTACAAAGGCTGAGAGTTAAGAGATAGAAAAAGATATTTCAGCAAATGGTAATCAAAAGAAAGCAGGGATATATATGCGTAACTATGGGCACAGACAATAGTGTGGTGAAAGACTGAGGTGGGGGGTTGGGTGCTGACTAGAAGGAGTCAATAAGGAAAAATGGGGACATCTGTAATACTTTCAACAATAAAGATTTTTTAAAATAGTTGCAGAAAAAAGAAATCAGGGATAGCTACACTTATATCAAACAAAGGAGACTATAAACTAAAAATGGTAAAAAGAGACGGGGAGGCCATTATATAATGACAAAGGAGTAAATTCATTAAGAAGCTTTAACAATCATAAATATTTATACACACAACATTGGGACACCTAAATATATAAAGCAAATACAGACAGAACTAAAAAAAAATAAACTGGGATATAATAATAGATGGGAGCTTTGATTACCTACTATCAACAATAGATAGGTCATCCAGACAGAGCAGCAATAAGGCAACAGGGACTTTGAACACTATAGAACTAAGGGACCCAACCAACATATACAGAACATTTCATGTGATACCAGCAAAATACAAATTCTTCCCAAGTGCACATCCAACATTTTCTGGGATAGATCATATGTTAGTTCACAAAACAAGTTGCAACAAATTTAAGAAGGTAAAAATTATATCAAGTATCTTTTCCAAAGACAATGGTATGAAATCAATAACAGGAGGAAAGCTGGAAAATTTGCAATTACTTGGAAATTAAACAACATACTCCTCAGCATCTGATGGATCAAAGAAGAAATCAAAAGAGAAAACCAAATAAATAAAAAGAAAACAGAGGAAAAAAAGCTGCTCCTCATTGGTTTTGGCAAGGCTTTTTGGAAATGATACCAAAAGCACAAGCAAAAATAAATAAGCGAGGCTACATCAAACTGAAAAACTTCCACACAGCAAAAGAAATAATCAACAAAATGGAAAGGCAACATACAGAATATAAGAAAATATTTGCAAATAATATATCTGAAGATGGTTTAATATTCAAAATATATAAGAAACTCATACAATTCAATTAAAAAAAAGGCAAACACTATGATTTAAAAATGGGAAAAGGACCTGAATAGACGTTTTTCCAAACAATGGCCATCAGATACATGAAAAGGGTGCTCAGCATCACTAATCATCAGGGAAATACAAATCAAAATCACAAGATATAATTCACAAGATATAAGTAGGTAAGTAGATAGAAAATAGATGATAGGTAGATGATAGATAGATAGATAGATAGATAGATAGATAGATAGATAATAGATAGACAGACAGACAGATAGATAGAATATTACTCAGTCCCAAAAAAGGAAACCTTTCCATTTGCAACAACATGGATGAACCCTGAGGGGATTATGCTAGGTGAAATAAATCAGAGAAAGACAAGCCTGTGTGATCTCGTGTATATGTGGAAGCTAAAAAAAATCATAGAAATAGGAAATTGGTTGGTGGTTGCCAGGGGTTTGGGACAGGAGGTTGGAAGAATGGGTAAAGGTGGTCAAATGAATAAAGATGTGACAAACTTCTACTTGTAAAATGATGAATAAGTTCCTATGGGACACTAGCAAAAGGTCTAACATACATGGTATTGGAGTCCCCAAAGGAAAGGAAAAAAACATTAGGGTTGACTATTTGAAGAAGTAACAGCCAAAAATTTGGTAAATTTTAACCAAAAACATATCATATTAAGAAGTTCAACATGATCCTGTTGAAAGACAATTTCTATGGCAGTTCTGCACGTTTTGTTTCAGCATTTGTTTTAGACTGTATCTTCAAGCATGTTTGTATAGCAAATAATTGTGGATGACAGAGATAGTATCTCCCTCTTAGGCAGAGGGCAGATTTGTTTTATGACAATTATAAAATGGTCAGTGCCCTTTAAAAGATCGGGGTTTCTTTCCTCAGCTGTGATTCAAACCCCTTGCATGGTAAGCATACTTCTGGGCTGCTCCTAATTGCACCTGGGGATGTGGGAGGCAAGGGGAATCAATATGAATATGAATTTCAGGCTGTGTGCACTGACATGAGCAATAAAATCTTTTTGTCTCTTACCCAGAAGTATCACGTCTTCTGTCAGCACCCATGAAACTATGGCAGGCTAACTTGTTAGCTCCCAACTAGGGTCAAAATCTCAGACCCTTCACAGTCTTGACTCCACCAAACAAGATAATTTCAAGAAAAATAAATCCTGGACCTAACTTCTGAACACTGAACATACATACAAATCTTGAAAATAGCTTCCGAAAAAACTGTATAATATCCAGTGGAACAATGACTTCAATGACCATGAGTTTCACATCAGAAGTAATAGAGGCTAGAAGACACAGGAACAGCATCTCTAAACTGCTGCAAACCTGTCTGTCAGTCCACAATTCCATATCCAGGAAACATAATGTCCTTCAAAAATGACGGAAAAATACATGCTTCATGGAGGAAATTAATAAAATTCAGCAGCAGCAGACACATTCTATAAAAAGTGATAATGTAGATTTTTCAAATTGAAGGGAAATAACACCAAAGGAAAATATGACTTCTCCAAAATAAAGGAAGAACAATAAAAATGATCGATATCTGGATAAATCAGATATTTTCCTGTGAAGGTCTGATGAAAGCAAAATTATTACATTTTGTTCTAAGATTTTCAATGTGTGTAGATTTTATACCATTGTACACTATGAAAGGGTAAGTATGTATACTGTAATTCCTAAAACAACAACTGAAAGATAATACAAAAATATATAGTCAAAAATTAAATAGACAAATGTACATTGAATACTAAAATGGCATTCAAGTAATTCAAAAGGAAGCAGGAAAAGGGATGGGGGTGATATTAACTGAGGAACAGAAAACAGAGAGGATAGAGGACAAATAACAAAATGGTAGACTTAAATCCAACCATTTCAATCATTATATTAAAAGTTAATAATCTATTTTCAAAAAAATGGAAAAGAGAAATTTTTCAACTCATTCTATGAGGCCAGTATTTCACTAATACCAAAATCAAAGACATAGGCATCACCAAAAAAGGGAAACTACACACTAATACTCTTTATGAATGTAGATGAAAACATCATCAACAAAATACTAGCAAACTGAATCCAGAAATGTGTAAAAAAAATCATTACACATCATGACCAATGGTTGTTTCAATATACAAAAATCAATCAATGTATTATGCCATTGTATAAGGGGATTCACAGATTTCTCCCCACGGGTAGGAGTTTGGAAGACACAATAAATAATCCACACTCTTTTTGCACATCTGAGAATAATATGTGTAAAGACTGCAGCCCTAGTATTAAGAACTTTGCAGGAAAAAATAGGATGTGAAAATTATAAAAATGAGAAACTGACTACTTACGTCAAAAGCACCCTTCCTTCCCTTAGAGGCTCTGGCTTCTATGACCTGGGACAGAACACATTTTCTCTGGGTAGTCAGCTCCGATATGGACAGGATGAATATAACATGTGGAGCAGAGAGCTAACCTTTCTAAAAGAAAAATATAAGCGTTGCCCTCCGCTTTGTATAACCCTCCCCAAAAATAACCAATATCACAATCTTTTCTTCCAAAAGGTGAAAAAAAAAATGATCATTGGACCACATAAATTGTAAAGCAAAATTTAGTTCTTCCTTTTGTTTGCCATGTATACATGGAAAGTTTTCCATTAAAAAAGAGAACACAACCCTGCTGGCATGGCGCAGTGGTTGAGCGTCGACCTTGATTCCAGTCAAGGGCACATGCCCAGGTTGCGGGCTTGATCCCCAATGTGGGGCATGCAGAGGCAGCTGATCAATGGTTCTCATCATTTATGTTTCTATCTCTCTCTCACTTTCCCTGCCTCTCTGAATATATATTGATTTCAATATATATATATATATATTTCAATATATATATATTTCAATATATATATATTTCAATATATATATATATATTGAAATCAATATATATAGTGTTTTTTTTAAGAAAACATAAAGGATAGACAAGGGACATAATCATCTCTGGCCCACAATGTACATTGCCTCTCTAAACACATGAGGCTTCTTGTGCTGAGGGTGGTAAGCAAGTGGAAGATCCAGCCAACTTCCTCCTAGTCCACTTTCCTGTAGTCAGAGCTTATTTCTGGAATTTCATTCAGCTAGAGCTCCAGACATGATTAAGTCCCACCAAAACTTGCACAACAATTAAAAGGGGGAATTGAGAATGAGGCTGTACGTATGTGACTTCTCTAGTTTCTGCTTTTTCAGTGTTATTTTCCAATTGCATTCTCCTCCAGATCATGACTATGTTCTGATTATAGCAGCTTTACAGATCATAGGAGAGACACCAGCTCTCTTAGTAACTTACCTCTGTGGTCATGAGCTCAAAGTCCTCCCTGAAATCTTAGCTTTCTGTTTCCTCTATTTTCCACCTATTCAGTAATCAATTTCGTAATTCTAACTATTGTAATCAATCCTTTCTCTTAAAGGAGCTGGAGTCGTTTCTGACTGCTATACTCCTGTGGGCCTAACCCAAATGGAACAAGCTGCCAGTCACAAATTACCTTCCAGAGTCCTTTCCATAAGGCATTCTCCTGGGGGTTGATTGACAGGCTGCATCTCAAATCTACTTATTCAGCCTCAACCCTTATCAACAGCCCCAGGAGCTCAGCATTCCTATCTTCAGGGTGGCAAGTTAACTGACTTTCCCATTTATAATTGGCGCTACCTCAGAGCCCCCTAACATTCTTGTCTCTGCCTTCCTAGTTCTGAGCCTCTAAACAGGAATCATCTTTGGTCCTTGTTATCTTACATTACTAGGCCATTTGTCTGAATCACCTTACTGTGCACATCCCAGGGAAATGTTTCTTTCTTCCTGGAAATTGGGCTATATGGAAATTACCATATTATTCAGCTAATTCATCACATTCCTATTTTCTGTTCATTTAGACAAGAGCACTACCATCTCATACATCTCCAGACAACCCCTCCAAAAAAAAAATGTTTCTACATAGCTTATCCCCTTTCTGAACTTCAAACAAGAATTCTGTGCAGGTGTCACAGCTTACCGATTTTCTATCTCCAATTCCCTCCTCTTCTGAAAAATTGAAGTCCTCTGTTTGCTTTAAATAGTAATTTTATCAACAAACACAGCCATGCAATTCCTTTAATTTAGGCTATTAGATGCAGTGCACAAGGCTCCCAAGAGGAAAGAAAATACATTTTGCTTCCCCAAAACTCACTTCCAGCACAGGCAATCAAGGCTAAAGTATTTTAAGCCTGCATGCACTTGAAACTACATCCATCAGAGAGTATCAGGCCAACAGTCAGGTCTATAATTTTCCTAGCTCTGCCTATTGACCTGGTAGCATTTGGAGTCCTTTCCAAACTACCGGGCTCTTCTATTTTACTAGAGGCCCGAAGCATGAAATTTGTGGAAGGGGCTCGGCCCTCGAAGCCACAACAGCTGCCTCAGCCCTCGAAGCCCAGGCTTCATCCAGAAGGTCTTCCGGAAGGACGTCCAGAAAGTTGTTCAGCTGTCTGGTCTAATTAGCATATTATGCTTTTATTATTATAGATTCTTTCCAGACACCTTCACCCCCACATATACCCATCAAATGTTTTCACCTCTTTATTGTGTTACTTCACTATAATAGAACCTACTACATTAATCTGCTTCATGATTTTGATTCCCTGGCCATACAATAACTACCCTCTAGAACAGTGGTTCTCAACCTGTGGGTCACGACCCCTTTGGGGGTGGAATGACTCTTTCACAGGGGTCGCCTAAGACCATCGGAAAACACATATATAATTACATATTGTTTTTGTGATTAATCACTATGCTTTAATTATGTTCAATTTGTAACAATGAAATTGGGGTTCACCACAACATGAGGAACTGTATTAAAGGGTTGCAGCATTAGGAAGGTTGAGAACCACTGCTCTAGGACTTCTCTACCGCATTCCTTTCCTATTCATTCACCTTTTTAAACTTTTATTTTTTATTTTTTTAATATATTTTATTGGTTTTTTACAGAGAGGAAGGGAGAGGGATAGAGAGTTAGAAACATCGATGAGAGAGAAACATCGATCAGCTGCCTCCTGCACACCCCCCACTGGGGATGTGCCCGCAACCAAGGTACATGCCCTTGACTGGAATCGAACCTGGGACCCTTGAGTCCGCAGACTGACGCTCTATTCACTGAGCCAACCCAGTCAGGGCTAAACTTTTATTTTTTTTAATTTATTGGGGGTGACAATGATTGATAAAATCATACAGGTTTCCAGTGTACAACTCTACAACACACCATCTGCATACTGCATACTGCACTCGAAACTCAAAGTCAAGTCCTTTTCCACCACCATTTACCCCCCTTTGCTCTCTTCTACCTCCCCTTCCCCCCTTTCCCTCTGGTAATCATCATACTATTGTCTGGGTCTGGGTTTTTTTTTGTTTTTATTGCTTAAAGCATTACAAAGGGTATTACATATGTGTCCTTTTTTTTCCCCCGCCCTTGACAATACCCCGGCTTCCCCTACCCCCCAGTGTCTTATGTCCATTGGTTATGCTCATATGCATGCATACAAGTCCTTCGGTTGATCTCTTACCCCCCTCCCTCCTGCCCCCCAACCCTCCCCGGCCTTCCCGCTGCAGTTTGTCAATCTATGTGAGGCAGCTCTGCCTCTGTATCTATTATTGTTCAAAAGTTTATAATGGTCTCTATTATCCATGAATGAGTGAGATCATGTGGTATTTTTCCTTCATTGACTGGCTTATTTCACTTAGCATAATGCTCTCCAGCTCCATCCATGCCGTTGCAAATTGTAAGAGTTCCTTCTTTTTTACAGCAGCATAGTATTCTATCGTGTAGATGTACCACAGTTTTCTAATCCATTCATCTACTGATGGGCACTTAGGCTGTTTCCAGATCTTAGCTATGGTGAATTATGCTGCTATGAACATATGGGTGCATATATCCTTTCTGATTGGTGTTTCTGGTTTCTTGGGATATATTCCTAGAAGTGGGATCACAGGGTCAAATGGGAGTTCCATTTCCAGTTTTTTGAGGAAACTCCATTTTCTTGTTGTTGAATCCCTTCATCTTCTTCACCCAATGCCCCAGCTCCCCTCCCCTCTGACAGCTGTCAGTTTGTTCTATGTATCTATGAGTCTGTTTCCTAGTGGAGTTTTTCATTAAATTCCACATATGAGTGGAATCACATGGTATTTGTCTTTCTCTGACTGGCTTATTTCACTTAGCATAATACTATTCATGTCCACCCATGCTGTCGCAAAAGGTAAGATTTCCTTCTTTTTTGTGGCAGAGTAGTATTCCATTATGCAAACAGGTTTCCAGTGTACAACTCTACAACACATCATCTGCATACTGCATCTCAGCTTTTTTATCTATCTGTCTACTGATGGCATTTGGGCTGCTTCCATATCTTGGCTATTATAAATAACTGCAATGAACATAGAGGTGTATATATTCTTTCGAATTAGTGGAATTGCTGGGTCATATGGCAGTTCCATTTTTAATTTTTTTGAGGAAACTCCATGCTTTTTTCCATGATGGCTGCACCATTCTGCCTTCCCACCAACAGTGCACAAGAGTTCCCTTTTCTCCACATTCTCGTCAGCACTTGTTGTTTGTTGATTTATTGATGATAGCCATTTAGACTTGTGTGAGATGATATCTCATTGTGGTTTTCATTTGCATTTTTCTGATGATTAGTGGCCTTGAGCATCTTTTCATATGTCTACTGGCCTTCTGTATGTTTTCTTTGGAGAAGTAACTATTCAGGTCCTTTGCCCATTTTTGAATTGGGTTGTTTCTTGGTCTATAGAAAGCCCTAAAATTTTGAATAATTTGATTATGGAGAAGTTTCGTTTTCTTCTGAAGTTTTCATATCATTAGAAAATTTGACTTAAAAATGTGAAGGCCAATGTTGAGTTTGCCTTTTTATATTTGTTCCAGTATAAATTTTTCACAAAAAAATGCAGTTTGTGAAAACTACTAGAACTGACAAATGAATTCAGTAAAAGTAGCAGGATACAAGATAAATATCCAGAAACCAGTGGCATTTTTGTACACTATCGGAAAGGGAAACTATGAAAACAATCCCATTTATAAAATTTCTTCACCTGTAAATATCATGCCCTGCTTTCCTATGAACACTAGAGGGGTGAAGACAAAGGTCTTGAAGTTGAGCAGATCTAGTATTAAGCCCCGATATGAGTTGAGTAGCACTGGGCAATTGACGTAACTGTTTGAGCCTTCATTCCCTCATCTAGAAAATGGGATTCATAACACTTACCTGAGAGTGTTGCAAGAGAAAACAAATGAGATGATTTATGTAAAACACCTGGCTCAGCGCCTGGTGAAATTAAAGAGAAAAGGATGAGTCTTTTGAAATGTAATTCTCCAGATGTGGTTTTATAACTCAGTCGATTGCTCATGACTAATAGAGGATTTGTTTAAAGCTCCTAGAGACACTTCCCCAGATGCTATGTGATTCATTTCTGGAAACAGTCTACAACTAATCAAAAGTTTTTTTTAAAAAATTTAGGTAGTGTGTGTTAGAGTTACTGAAATGTGATGTCATAATTCTGCAGGTACCTTTGAACCTTGCTCAGTTCTGCTTATCTCAATCCTGCCTTTTCTCAGACTTCATCTGCTCTCTCACATAGCATTCCTCTAGCTCATTCCTCCCCAGGTTAATTCAGGACAGCAATTACATCTTCAATGTCTTTGTTTTTGTATTATAAAAACACATTAAAAAAGCATTTCTTTCCAATTCCAACCCCAAATTGCCCAATGCTCTCAATACATTGTTTTCTACAGTGTTATTCTTGGAACAAATCTTGTTTTTATGCTAAACTCTCAAATGAAAGTGACCTATCCAAAATCATAAAATAAAAATAAATGTATAACAATCAATTGTCAATTCCATCAGTTTTGGAATTGAAGATGTTTTTCTCCAATTTGGCTCTGTGATTCAGGCTAGGGGTCTAGAACAAGGAGCTGGCAATACCTCTGATTCATGCATAAATCTAAATGCTGTCTGCTTTTATCAATCACTAGGGTTTGAAGCAAGATTCATCATCTTTAATACATGGTCAAGCAAATTTATATGTAGAATTGATACAAGGTGGCATTCAACTCATTTCATCTCTAAACAAAAGAGGCTTTCTATTTGGTCAGCTATAGATGAAATGTTATTAAAGTGTACGGGTTACATACCAAATTTAATTTGCTTCCACACAAACAACTGTACTTAACTACTAAAAACACTGTAACAAGCAAATTCAAATGACTTGCTGTATGTAAGTTCACTTTGAATGAGTTTTTTCATAGTAAATATCCTTAAAATGTCTAAAGAATGAACTGCATTTTTGTAAAAACAAAAAACAAAAAAAACTTATACTGTGATAAATATAAAAAGGTAAACTCAACATTGACCTTCACATTTTTAAGTCAAATTTTCTAATGATATGAAAACTTTAGAAGAAAATTAAAATTCTCTATGATCAAACAATTCAAATTTTTTCATTAACATTTTGATGTATTTCCTTCCATTCTTTTTCTCTCTTCACTTTTAGAAATATTGCAGTGATGTGACTATTCAATTTTATATCTTGTTTACTCATATCTGTTTCCCTATCAATGTGTCATTATAACCTGAATACTCTGCATATCATTAAAAACTCTTTGTAAACATAATTTTAATAATTCCATAATATTATCTTTAAATAATTTATTTAACCATGATTAGGATACTTTCAATAGTTTTTCTCTTTTATAAATATTTTATCCATTCAAATTTATCATTAATTTCTGATTATCCCCTCAGTGTAGAGTCAGAGAACATACAGGGTTGGGCTAAAGTAGGTTTACAGCCCTGGCTGGTATGGCTCAGGTGGTTACATTGGCCTGTTCACCAAATGTTGCTGGTTTGATTCCTGGTCAGGGTACAACCTGGAATTGTACCCTGCATTAACTAGAGGCAACCAGTCAATGTTTCTCTCTCATATTGATGTTTCTTTCTCACCTCCCTCCCTTTCTCTCTCTTTAAAATCAATAAAAACACATTCTTAGGTGAGAATTTTTTTTTTAAATTAAATCTTTATTGTTCTGATTACATTTGTTCCTCTTTTTTTCCCATAACTCCCCTCCTCCCAGTTCCCGCCCCACCCTCTGCCCTCACTCCCCACCCACTGTCCTCATCCATAGGTGCACGATTTTTGTCCATTCTCTTCCCGCATCTCCCATTCCCCTTTCCCCCCCCCCCCCACAAGAATAGTCAGTCCATTCCCCTTCTATGTCCCTGATTCATTGTAATCACCAGTTCATTCTGTACATCAGATTATTTATTCACTTGATTCTTAGATTCACTTGTTGATAGATGCATGTTTGTTGTTCACAATTTGTATCTTTACCTTTTTCTTCTTCCTCTTCTTAAAGGAAACCTTTCAGCATTTCGTATAATACTGGTTTAGTGGTGATGAAGTCCTTTAGCTTTTCCTTATCTGTGAAGCTTTTTATCTGACCTTCAATTCTGAATGATAGCTTTTCTGGATAAAGTAATCTTGGTTGTAGGTTCTTGGTATTCAGTACTTTGAATATTTCTTGCCATTCCCTTCTGGCCTGCAAAGTTTCTGTTGAGAAATCAGCTGACAGTCGTATGGGTATTCCCTTGTAGGTAATTGAGTCTCTTTCTCTTGCTGCTTTTAAGATTCTCTCTTTGTCTTTTGCTCTTGGCATTTTAATGATGATGTGTCTTGGTGTGGTCCTCTTTGGATTCCTTTTGTTTGGGGTTCTCTTCGCTTCTTGAACCTGTAAGTCAGTCCATTTCTTTCACCAGGTGGGGGAAGTTTTCTGCCATTATTTCTTCAAATAGGTTTTCAATATCTTGCTGTCTCTCATCTTCTGGCACCCCTATTATTCTGATATTAGTGCGCTTGAAGCTGTCCCAGAGGCTCCTTACACTATCTTCGTATTTTCAGATTCTTTTTTCATTTTGCTTTTCTGGTTGGGTGTTTTTTGCTTCTTCGTATTTCAAATCTTTGACTTGATTCTTGCGCTCCTCTGGTCTGCTATTGGGTATAATATTCTTTATTTCAGTCCGTGTATGCTTAATTTCTAGTTTCTTTATCGTAGCATCGAGGGTCTCATTAGTTTTCGTGAGGCTCTCCTCGAGTTTTTTGCAAACCCTCAAAATTGCGATTTTTAGCTCCATATCCTCCATTTCTGTCATGTTTTTTTGTCTCCGCATTTTTTATGCCTTCTTGGTGCACCCCCTTGTGGTCTTTGTGCGCAGTCTTGTTCTAGTTAAGCCCAGATTGTTGTAGTTAATACTAGAGGGATTTGACCACCAGGCTGACTGGCTGCGAGAATCAGCTGTGTGGAAAACTTCTGTCCTCTGGGAGGTGCTAATCTAGCCTTTGCCTGAGGCGATCCAGCAAATGGCTCTGCGCAGGGCTTGGGCGGGGCGGGATCAACAGGGCGGGCGGAGGGAGCAGTTATGGCCGCTCTCAGTCCTGTTCCCAGAGGCTCTGCTTCTCAGAACCCCGGTAGCCGCTGCAAACCTCGGAGAGAAAGCTGCCCTCAGGTTCCAACTGATGCCGGATAATCCCGCTTCTCCCGTTTGAGTCTGGGTCCCTAGAGACTCGCCCGGATCTGGAGCCCAGAGTCTGAGACTCACTCCCGACCGAAAAACGACACCCGCGCCCTCAGCCACCAGCCCGCTTTCGCGCGCACCTCGGTACCTTTGTATTTTCCACACTGCGCCTCCTCTGAGCCTCCTCTGCGTTGTCTTTCCTTCTAGTTGTAGAGTCTCTCTTCAGCCAGCCTTCCTGTGGTTCTGGGTGATGTCCGTTCCGTCTTTTAGTTGTATTTTTGAAATGGTTGTTTGCGGCAGCGGTCTCCGGTGTTTACCTACGCCGCCATCTTGGTCCCCTCTTTTTCAGGTGAGAATTTTTTTAAGTAGTTTTACAGTTGTGAGTACACCTTGGCATCTTACCTGGGTCCTCAGCCCACTAATTTCCAGATTTAAGGAGGCTCTTGATTTAAGTTATTTATATAAGATGTGGTACATTTATACAATGGAATGCTATACAACTGTATAAAAGAAGGATCTCTTACCCTTTGAAACAGCATGGAGGGACCTGGGGAGTATTATGCTAAATGAAATAAGCCAGCCAGGAAATACAAGTATCACATGATCTCACTCGTATGTGGAATCTAAAGAACAAAATAAACTTATGAAAAAAACATATCCAGAGACATAGAAGCATGGAACAGACTGCTGAATCTCAGAGGGAAGGCAGGGGTGGGTAGGAGGGTGGGAAGATTAACCAAAGAACTTATATGCATATATGCATAACCCATGGATCAGACAATAGTGGGGTGAAGGCCTGAGGTGGAGAAGTGGGTAAGGGCTAGAAGGGGTTAATGGGGGGAAAAGGGGAATATCTGTAATATTTTCAACAATAAACATACATTTTTTAAGTGTAGGTTTACAGTTGTAAGTACACAAAACACAGTTTATTCTTGTATTCTTTATTAATTATTATATAATTTTCCTTATGGAAAACTATAAACTATAAACTTTTGCCCCATTCTTGATATTATAGCATGACTAGTGGCCCAGTGCACAAAATTCATGCACGAGGGGGGTTCTCTCAGCCCAGCCTACACCCTCTTGCAATCTGGGACCACTGGCTCCTAACCGCTCACCTGCTTGCCTGCCTGATTGCCCCTAACTGCCTCTGCCTACCTACCTATTACCCCTAACCCCTCTGCCTTCCTGCCTGATCGCCCCTAACTGCCCTCCCCTGCCAGCCTAATCTCACCCCCAACTGCTCTCCCCTGCAGGCCTAACCTTGCCCCCAACTGCCCTCCCCTGCAGGCCTAATCTCGCCCCCAACTGCCCTCCCCTGCAGGCCTGATCTCACCCCTAACTGTTTTCCCCTGCCGGCATGATTGCCCCTAACTGCCTCTGCCTGCCTGATCACTCCTAACTGCCCTCCCTGCCAGCCTGATCTCACCCTCAACTGCCCTCCCTGCTGGCCTGATCTTGCCCGCAACTGCCCTCCCCTGCTGGCCTGGTTGCCTTCAACTGCCCTCCCCTGCCAGCCTGATCTCACCCCCAACTGCCCTCCCCTGCCGGCCTAATTACCATTCAAGGATTTATTTTGTAAACTTTCCAACTGCCCACCTAATAAAAGCTCTAAATTCACATCATTATTTTAATTTCTGTTCTGCTATAATGCATTGTGTTTTAATTGACCAACCTGTCTTTCATAACAGAGGGCGCACTCACTTGCTTTAATTCACCAGCCAATAAATACTGGTAGGAACACCTAGACCTGCACCCAGGCCCCTCCTCACCACCACCTTGCCTCATTATTGTCAACTGTAGTCTTTAAAGAGTGAGAAAGATACTAAACTGCAAAACTATATATGTATGCCTGGAAAGGATAGTGGTGAGTTAACACTTAAAGGATTTTAACCACGGCAAAGCATTAGCTGTTGGTTGAATAAAAGGAAATGCTTTACAATTTAACTGGAAGGGAAGGGGTGCTCATTGCTCAGATGCTCTGTATTTCAGGGGTCCTTCTCTATGACCTCCCACAGCATCTTCCTTCCTTTTAGGTTCTCTCCCTGGAGCTAGAAGGCTAGAGAAAATTTTTATAGAAAAAATAATTAAGCTTCCTCACAGAGCAAATCCCCCAAAGTAATTTATCATTTAAAAAAAAAAAAGTTCTAACCCAACCTTTTTTCTACCCGAAAGTACTAATTTAATTTTACAACAGAACAGCTTTAGGGGTCCCAAGAGCAGGATCAGGAAAGAGAGGAGGGCCTGCCTCTTTGATCTTCTCTGCGCCCCCTACTAATACAGGTTTGCTTCATACTGAGAGTGATTTTGTACATTGTGTAGTTTGGTTTTAAATATTTCAAATAATAAACCTTAAGCCACTTAGGCTGGGAGAGTCTGTTTTGCTAATAATTGGTTTTAGTTCTCTTTCTCCCTTTAAAGTAAGGAAAGTAGGGGTAATTTTTCAGGGCAGGATTAAATCCCGGGTGTCAAATGGCTGCCATTCAGTACATTTCAAACTCAAGTATTTATAAACTGCAAATGTTTTCTTCACTTCTTTCACTCCTTTCTCTCTTCTCTAGTCTCACCAACATGGCATGGTAACCATGTTCACCCAAAACAGTTGACAGAAAATGTTAATTTGAGAGATTGTACTGACTTCACTCTGGAAAATAATTTTTGAAAAGTTACTGATATGTTGTGCCTGGCATTTTGATACCTTTTGCCACAAAGCAGAAATGCATATTCTCAAATCCGTGTAATTCCATTTCAAAGGTTTATTTATTCATCTGACACCTGGTTGTTAAAGGCGAATCACAATGGAACAATGGCCCCACACTCAGGCTAGGCTTGGCTGGATGTCCCTGCATTTCCACAGCACCTCCTGATGTGGGAATCCTGACATTTCTATTTTGATGCAGCGCTGTGAATGCAGACTCACTGACACCATCTGTCCAAATGTAAACTCACTATTTTATGTTGCCAAGTAATTCATGCGACCCATCTCTCTGACGCTCACTCAATCCTTAACCCTTCCCCTGATTACAAGGCATTTTCATGATCAAATTTATCAGGAGTTCACTGTTTATGTTTGTAAAAATTCTCATATTTTATTCTTAGAAGAAATCAAACATTGCTCTAAATTTAATCTTTGAGAAGCAGTTTAGCCTCCAAAGCAGTGGTTCTCAACCTGTGGGTCGCGAACAATGAAAATACATCCAGCATATCAGATATTTACATTACAATTCATAACAGTAGCAAAATTACAGTTATGAAGTAGCAACGAAAATAATTTTATGGTTGGGGGTCACCACAACATGAGGAACTCTATTAAAGGGTTGCGGCATCTAGCCATCAAACAATCATTAAAAGGGAGTTTTACATTAACCATGAAGTACATACTTTGCTGAATTGTGAGAGGACTGTATAGAGTTCATTGAGATTTTTCTGGACACTTTGGAATTGGGAATAAGCGAATATATTTTGGAAGCTGCCAAAAGAAAAGGTGTCCATACTCTAGATTTTCAAGTGGAAAACAAAACACATGGAAAACAAAGCAGAAGAAGCAATTTACCACTTGACCTTGAGAGTGTGGTCACTGAAACAACACTGCATGTAGAATAATCAAGATCCACATGAATTCTCCGAGATTAATTGAATAGGAATACTTTGCTTAGCATGATAAACTGCCCTTTCTGAGATGAGTAAGTTTGGCAGAACTCCCATTTCATATAATTCACCTATGTAGCAGCTTTGAATGGTAGTCAGAAACTCAGGTGTGCATAACATGCTAATTTGTTTGCAACTTTATAATTAAACTTTGTGTCACTCACACGCCCTTATTTTTGCTCAATCTTGCCAAGTCACGGTACCTCAGTCACTTCCCCTCTAGTTATCCAGTTCCCAGCCCTCTTTGTCCCAATCGTGTGTCCTCCTTTGGTCCACCAGCCTCTCAGTCACCTCTACATTTACCTCTGCACACCATCCATGGATAAACCAATATTATGAAGATACTGAAATGGGAGGGAGAGAAAATAATAGAATACGGGGCTAGGAAATCAAGTGGTAAAGGAGAAAAGCAGCCATTTGGAGAGTGGCTGAGTCCGGTGAAAGGCCTAGACTAGAGCAAATTTCACTGACACGAAGCTGAAGCCCCCAGGGCTCCTCCCGGGCCTGACCTGCTCGTGCCTCCTAAGGCCAGTTTGTTGGGTTTTCCCTCCATCTGTGCCCACTCAGCTGAACTCTGAACTATCATTAGTGGGGACAACTTAAATCTCTATTCTTTGCAACCATAAAAATAAAAAGAAGAAAAAACAGATCCTTAAAAACATCAAGCCACTTTTCCACAGAACCACCCACTACTGTCCTAATAGAACTGCACAGCCATCAAGACAAATGTGCATACATGTGTGTTTGTGTGTGTGTGCATGTGTGTGTGCAGCCCACATTGTATGGAGAAAATTCAAATAACTGACCTACACATAAAACATATTTTATCCCATTCAGACAAAATTCTTCTAATAACGTATCTCTTGAGTGTTTTAAAATCCAATTTGCCATTCTTCAGCCTAATTAAAGGCTAATTAAAGCCATTCCATGATAATGAAAAGAAAATAAACATAAAATTTTGCATCTATTTATATCATATTTGTTGTTATCAATCCACCTCAGAAAGACACACACACACACACACACACATCTTAATTTCTAAGGTTATCCTACAATAAGAAAATAATATAAAAATTTTAAATCTTGTAAAACTTGAGCAAAATTGTAATACATGTTTGAAAATACTATAAAAACTTTCAGAAGTACATATATTTAAATTTACTAATTCCTGCTAATAACTAAAAATGAATTTTAAAAGATCTCAATAAAATATGGCATATACCATTAGTGATTTGGATTCTATTTCAATAAAAATGTTAAAATGTTATAACATTGTATAGGATAAGTTCAAAGTGTTTCCATTAGTTTCTAAAAATTTTTGAAAGTGGCATGTTTCATATTATTATTTTATATATCTTTTCTCTTTCTCCAGTTAAAAGATCATATGGATAACCAATACTTTAAATACTTTAGACTATGTAACATTGTTAATGTTTCAATAACCTTTCCACATTCCATTTGCATATTTTTAAATATTCTGCATTTCCATACTTTTAAGAGTTTATATTTATACTAAGTTGTGAATTAACACCCACTAGATATTAATTATAATGCTCTGCATTATTGTTACTAAAATCTGATTTTTGTCACACAATTTTATTTACAGTACTATAAATTAACACATTCCTTTAGATATTTATAAAGGAATGACTTTTAAATTGAAAAGTATTTCTAAAAATGCTGGGAATAAAAGATAAATGCATAATCGGTGAGAAAATAATTAATATTCTTGTATCATCCTTGCCACTTGAATATCTGGTTTAAGCATTTCTACACCTGACACACTAATTTAGCTACATTGCAGCAAAACCAGCATTGCGGTAATAGAATATTGATTGTACAGTGTTCAAAGACAAAGAACTTATGTTGCTGCACTTTTAATACATGCATGATATTGCAGCACAATATCCATGTCGATAATTTTCACAAAATGACCCCCACTGCCACTGTGCTCAGTGGCAATTTAATTATGAAATAGTCAATCTTTTGATTAATCACTTTCTCTTACATTAACCTAAAATATAACCATGCTAGACTTGGAAGACTCCAGCGTAAAAGCACAGTGAAAATATACTTACCATGTTCATTTAAGTATGTTATTTTCCTATTTTTTATTATCATGATTTGATTTCTCATTATGAATGTTTGAGAAAACTTTCTCATGGAGATTCTAATCTCACAGGGATCAAGTATGAGCTCCATATATTCCATTTTCCAGCACATGTAAAAAATTAAGAGTAGTTTTATCAAGGTGGTAAAATACAATTTTATAAAGAATCCCTTCATGGGCCCATTCTTATGGATACAGTGTTGATGCCCTTTTCAGAAATAATTTAGTCACCCAGAAAAGAATGAAGAGATGTCATTTTGTTTATTTGGAAATACAAACATTAGACCTAATGTGAATTGTAAATAGAAACTGGAAAGTAATTTTGGCATTAAGATCAACAAGTCTTTATTAATATATTGTTTCGAGAGAATTAAGAAGTGAGGGATGAGGAACAGGAAATGGTATTTTTATAAATTTAAGAGTTGAAAAGGTCATCAAAATTTATCTAAACAACCTGCCGCCCAATATGAGTCTCCTTCCCCGCTTCCCTGACAGATGTTTATTCAACATCTGCTTGAATATCTCCAGGACAGCTATTTTATGAACATGTCATTTCCTTTATTAAGACAAAACCTACTTATTTGTCTTAAGCTGTGTCCTATACTACTGGTGAGAGTCTAAAAGGGTACAAGTTTTCTGAAGTTTATTTTGGCAAAACAAATCACAAAACTCAATTATTTATTCATTGGCTCTGTGGTTCAAGTTATAGGGCTTTATCCTAAGAAAACAATCAGTTATATATAAGAAATACATAAACATTATACATATATATATCCCATATACATAGGAAATTACTTTTAATAAATTTACATATATATGGAATTTGTTACTTAAAAAAGTGAAAATTGGGAAACAAATTAAAGTTCAAGAATGGAGGGTTATTAAAGTAAATTGTGATAAATCCATACAAAGGAATACCAGGCAATCGCCACAAATCATGTTGTACATAAATGTACTCACAATATACTTTAATGATATAATGTATATAAAACATGTAGTAGACTTCCTGACATAAAGGAAACAAAAGGTAAATATTAAATTATATGTTATTATTACTTTTTAAAATAGACAATAAAAATATTCAATATACCATTCATTTAAAAATATATATGCAGCCCTGGCCAGTGTGGCTCAGTTGGTTGGGCATCATCCGGTGCACCTGAAAGGTTGCTGGTTTGATTCCCAGTCATGGTGTGCAGGAGGCTGTCAACCGATGTTTTGCACTCACATGGATGTTTCTCTCTCCCTCTCCTTTCCTCTCTATCTAAAAATCAATTTTAAAAAATTTAAATACATATACATATATATGACCTATAAGTAATATATGATAAAATATTATTAAATTTGTATTCAAATGGTGAGATTAGAAGATATAGTTTTGTTTCCCTTGTTTTTCTGTTTACCAAGTTTTTTGCATTGAGTATACATTCCTCTTGCAGTCTAAAAACTAAATGTTATTTTAAATATATGTATTCACTATTTAATGAATACCTACTATATGCCAGATACGAATGAACAAAGTTTACATTTCATTATATAACCACAATGTATACTGATTATGAATGTATGTGTATATTCGGTAAGTACAAATAAATCATAAACAAGAGTATATACCAATTTCATGATGGTTGAAGTTTCTGGAAAGGAAGAGAAGCAATAAAGTTGTGGAAGATTAAACAAAAATTTAAATTGTGCCCATAAAGTTTAATTTATGTAAAAGAAAAAAAGATATCTAAAGCAAATGATATGGTGCCATTATTTTTCAGTATGGGTGGTAAGTGGGATCATCCTGGATTTGTTTTTTAAAGAACAAAAAACTGCAATCAATCCATGTGTCCATTAACAATAGAATGGATAAACAAATTGTGGTATTTTAAAATACTATAGTGAGATATAATGAACATACAAACACATTTACTCAACTTAAAATTTGCAATTCAATGATTTTTAGTAAATGTCTAAGGTTGTGTAGCTAATCATCATAGTCTAGTTTTAGAACATTTTCATTACCCCACTAAGGTCCTCATGTCCTCTTTACAGTTAATCCCTGTTCTCGCCCTCAGTTCTAAGCAATCATTAATCTACTTTCTTTATAGACTTGCCTAATTGTGGTATTTTCTTACAACAGAAGCAAATTACAGTATATTCTTATAAAGAAAAAATATAGCTGCACTCAACAACAATGATGAATCTCACAGATAAAATATTGGGTGTAGGTAGACAAACAAAAAATAGTTTATGCTATATGATTCCATTTGTAAATGTTCAAGTAGTGCAAACACAATTTCACAGTGACAAAAGTCAGAATAATGGTTATCATTAGAGGGGTATTGACTTGGAAGGGAAAGGAGGGAGACTTGTGAAGTGCTGCAAATATTCTATCAGTTGTCTGGTTACATGGGTATATAAGTGAAAATTAATAAATCAATTCATTTAAATGTCTTTAATTTTATACCCCAATAAAGATTTTTAAAAATAATACCACACCCATACAATTTTTTTTGTCTTAAACCCTTGCTTACCTCATCATTTCTTCTCTCCCCTTTCATTTCTGTTTCTCACATCATTGTCAAGTTAAACCTGAAGTTTCTGAGAAATGTTACTAAAACCATTCAATTATTTAGTTAAAAGACTTAGGAAAAGACAAAGCAAATGTCATAAACTCAGCTTTGCTTTCTCTTCTCTACTGGCCTACATTTTCAAAGTGGGATTCTATGATAACAGATAACTTATGAGAAGAGGAAATGGGTTTATGA
The DNA here is from genome assembly GCF_000147115.1 of Myotis lucifugus. Classification (NCBI taxonomy): domain Eukaryota; kingdom Metazoa; phylum Chordata; class Mammalia; order Chiroptera; family Vespertilionidae; genus Myotis; species Myotis lucifugus. The sequence continues at coordinate 3,043,799 of NW_005871105.1, read as the reverse complement.
GGACAATAAAGCAATAATGAAAATCAGAATAAAACACCCACTGTGGCTGAAAATAGCTATAGAAGCAGTACCACAGCCAAACTGTTATGGCTTTCTTAAAAATAAGGAAAGAAGGGAAGGGAAGGGAAGGGAAGGGAAGGGAAGGGAAGGGAAGGGAAGGGAAGGGAAGGGAAGGGGTAGATGAGCTTGCCATCCAAGCGGTTCAATTACATAAACTTACATGCCTTAAAGTGTAAAGTGTGTCAGGTAGAAAGATAACAAGATTAAAATAACTTTCCTTTGGAAAACCACACTTCACACACATCCTACTTAGTGTTTGAATATTACGAAATATCTGATATTCAAAAATCAACAATGTAATGAAGAGCGACATCTCTGTGGAATCTGTGCCCTAGACAGTGTGCTTCAACATTCCGTCAGTCATAGTAACTCTGCACTACAAGCCCACCTCTAAAAACACGACATAAACTCGGGGCCATGACACCATTTATCCCATGGCCACATTCCCTAGGGAATTCCAAGGGACTGAAATACTTTAATCAACCCCTATCGCAACACCTGTGCATTATAGTGTGTATCACACATAGCTATTGTTCACTTGAGGAAACTGTCAGAAAGCACTGTTTAGTGACTTATCAAAGTTTTCTTAGCATCACTTCAATATCATTCTTTAATAATGTTGCTATTTTCAGAAGAGAGTTATGCAACTAGTCAGTAGCTAATCCAAAAATAATTCTCAGGCCCTTTTACTTGTAAACCAGAATACTCTCTCATTGCTTCAAAGCTGTGTTCTTTCTCATTCTATACCTGCTTCTAGATTAAAATCAAAATATAAAATCTAGCCATCAGTGTCTACTCAACAATAATAATCTTGAGTATCTGAAAGGTTGTGACATTGAGATATTAATCACTTTAGTTGCAAGTGACCAAAAAAAAAAAATCAGTAACAATTCAACCTAGCTTTAAAAAAAAAAAGGAGGAACTAATTTATATATATATAAAAGTCTAAGCAATCAAACAACCCGTCACTATGATGCACACTGATCACCAGGGGCCAATGCAGGAGCTGTCCCCCGGTGGTCAGTGCACTCCCACAGTGGGAGCACCGCTCAGCCAGAAGACAGGCTCACAGCTGGTAAGGGCAGTTGCAGCTGTGTGAGCCTCTCCTGCCTCCACAGCAGTACTATTGGCGGCAGCGGCAGGCGCAGTGGGGCCAGGATGAGAGGGAGCAGTGCCTGGCCCTAGCTCAGGCTCCTCTCTGGCCACCTGCCGCTTCGTGCACTGCTACATCCCTCGGGGATGTCAGACTGCAGAGGATCAGGCTGAAACCGGCAGCCTGACATCCCCCAAGGGGCCCCAGATTGCGAGAGGGTGCATGCCAGGCTGAGGGACCACACTAGTGCACGAATCCATGCACCAGGCATGTAGTTTATTAGAAAAGTATCTAAAAGCTGAGGGTTTAATACTGATTTCAGGCTTACCTAGGTTCAGGTCTTCAATCTCATCTCTGTATCTTTGTATGTTGACCTCAAATGTATTTTACAAAAGAAGCAAAGAACCTGACTTCAAATAAGCTCCAATTTGTATTTTCAATACAGTTTATCATCCCAAAGAAAATAGTACAATAGTAGCTTTCCTCCCCTTCCCCAGCCCCAACCCAAGGGCTGACATCAAATCTTAGGAAAAACTCAACCTAGTTTAGAGTTTTTAGCACGTAACTATTATTGAAAAAAAGTCACAAAGACCAAGGGGGAGGAACAAGTACTTGGCCATTCTGGTCACAACCCACCCCTGAGGCAGAAAAGAGGGCACCTCGTGACATAGAGCTCCCTTAGGACTGCATGGAGCTGAGGAAAGGATGTTTCAAAAGAACACCCGTGTGCTGGGACTGATGGAGAAGAAATGGCGAGGAAGCCAAAGCAACGGGTGTCCACTATGGTCATCACACTTATGGGCTAATTCAGCAGAGGTTTTCTGGCAAACAGGATGTATATTTCTGGTCTTCTCCAGCACAGCAATGAAAATTTTACTGTTGTCAGCCTTCAAGAAACCTGAAAGTCATTTGAGAGGTTCAAATGTAGGGAAGAAAAAAAGATAACATTTATTGCTTCATAAACTTGGTAATAAAAAGCATAAAAATTCCTTTAGGAAAATGTTATTCCCCCATCTATCCTGCATACTTGGCAGTTGACATGACCTATTTTTTTTTAATATGGATATTTTTACTTGGCTGAACCAAAATGATAACCAAAAGATGTAAAAATACTGGGGTGTTTTTTTTGTTGTTTTAGTGATGTGTTAAGTCAAACTAATGCCTCCGAACTGTATCCCATCTGCCAACTCTGCTACACCTGATGAAGGTGGGCATGTTGGGTGAAGCTGAAGGATGGGCTGACAGGGTCTGTTCTGCACAATAATTGATGCTCAAAATCATGAGCAAAAATACTAGAAGGAAATTTAGGTAACTATTTCTCTAATTATAAAGTTGGCATGTCAACATATTTTTAAACCCCAAGCCCGTTTTGCTCAGTGGATAGAGCGCTGGCCTGCAGACCAAAGGGTCCTGGGTTCAATTCTGGACAAGGGCATGTACTTTAGTTGCAGGCTCCTCCCCAGCCCAGGCACAGGTTGAGCCATGTGTAGGAGGCAACCAATCAATGTGCTTCTCTCACATTGATGTTTCTCTCTGTCTTTCCCTCTCTCTTCCACTCTCTCTCTCTCTAGTCTCTCTCTCTCTTTCTCCATATATATTTAATATTTAAAATATCTAACCCAAAAATCATAAAGGGAAAATGACTAGATTTGACTGCCACAGTGAACATAATCACTAACAAAGTTACAAGAAAATGGAAAACTAGTAAAAATATTTGGAACATATATAATGAACAGAGGATTAATATTTTTAATATGAGAGCTTTAAAAATCAATAAGAGAAAGACAAATGCAGCAATAAAAAATAGTAAAGGAATAATGTAAAAGTAATTCCAAAAGAAGTAAATGAAAAAATATAGTCCAATGACATGTGAAGAGATGTTTAAATTCATTATTAATAAATGAAATAAAAATTAAACAAATTTGACTCTATATTGCCAAATATTAAAACACTTAATAACAACCACTGCTATTAGATATTTAGATTGGTACAGCCTTTCTGAAAAACCATTTGGCATTATGTATGATTTTAAATTTTAAGTATATATTCCCCTTGACCCAGTACTCCTGCTTCTAAAACCTACAACAAGGGAGAAAAGAGAATCAGGTGAAAGGATTGTTAGTGTATGTATGTGTGCATTTGAGTGTATATGTTTCAGGGTAAGTTGTGTGAAAAGATTTGGAGGTCATACTATTTACAATAATGAACAGTTTAACTCCTAAATGCCTAATAACAAGGAATTAACAAAATAAGCTAAAAATCATTCTTTAAAATGGATTCCCCCAAAAATTGTATATGATCGTGTTGATCTCTATGTGGAGACTTAAAAAGATGCCCTTGTAGTCCAGGTGACTTTGACCTTTTCTTTGCCAGGTTTTATTTTAAATATACATATGACTGTGAGGTCAAGATTTAGACCCCATAATCTCCTTGCCTTTTTCTCACTCCTCTTTTGGGGAGATTCTTTATTTTTTAGCAGATTAATTTGTGTAATTGGTTAATTTGTATAACTTGTCAAAATGTACCTTTGTCAAACAACTATAGCCAAAAGGTTGTGTCAGTATGTCCTCTACTAGTATTTCTTAAAACAATCTTGTTCACTTTTTGCATCAGTTGCCTCATTTCTGCTAGCCAGAAATTTCCTAAACTGTTCCATTATATTAATTGTTATTACATGAAACAAAATAATATATATGGGAAACACTAAGATAAGCAAAATTAGGCAGATTTCATTGCTTCAGACCTTCTCAGAATATTAAATATGCCAACATAATATGTAATATTACCAGATTTTTTCTAAGTAAGTTTCTCACTATATTAATCCTCCAAGGAACAGAGTTAGGCAAGTATTGTGGCCTATTCTAATCTTCCTGAACTCCTCACAGCTCTATTTACAAATAGGTCCCTCCTGTGATACCGTTCACCTCATATTCCGAGCCAGTCGTTATTAAATCAAGATCATCAAGAATGGCTATCATCAACAAATCCAATGACAAGTGCTGGTGAGCATGTGGAGAAAAAGGAACCCTCCTGCACTGCTGGTGGGAATTCAGACTGGTGCAGCCACTGTGAAAAACACTATGGAGTTTCCTCAAAATTGACCTAGTAATCCCACTTCTAGAAATATATCCCAAAAAATCAGAAACACCAATCAGAAAGAATATATGTACCCCTATGTTCACAGCAGCACAATTTATAATAGCTAGTATTTGAAAACAGCCTACGTGCCTATCAGCAGATGAGTGGGTTAAAAACTGTGGCACAGCTACACAATGGAATACTATGCTGCCGTAAAAAAGAAAGAACTCTTACCATTTGCAAAAGCATGGATGAACGTGGAGAGCATTATGCTAAATGAAATAAGCCAGTCAGAGAAAGATACATATCACATGATCTCACTCATTTGTGGAATATAATGAACAACATAAACAGTTGAACAAAAATAGATCCAGAGACATAGAAGCATCGAAGAGACCATCAAACCTCAGAGGGAAGGCAGTGGAGGGTAAGAGGGGAGGGAAGGGATCAGCCAAAGGACTTGTATGCATGCATATAAGCATAACCAGTGGACACAGACAGTAAGGGGGTGAGGGCATGTGCTGGGGGGCGGGCAGGAGCAGGCGGGGAGAGGTCAATGGGGGGAAAAGGAAACATGTAATACTTTCAACAATAAAGAATTTAAATTTTTTTAAAAAAGGTCATCAACAAGTTGTTCTGAATGGCTGCAGAGGGAACACTTTTTTTTTCAGTTCTCATCTCACTATATCTGTCCTCAATTTTTGACAAGTTGGACCTCTACATCTTTGAAAAAACCTTCTTCCTTGGTTTTTCTCTGTTGGTCTCAAGACTTTCTCACTTAGTTTCCTTTCCCGTTGCTGTTGCATTGTTGGCTGCCTCTGCTCATTTTGCATCATAAATGTTGATTTTCCCTGGAGATTCTCTCTGGCAACCACTCTTTTGACACCAAACACTCCCTGGGTGATCTCATTCTCGCCTACAATTTCAACAAGCAGCTCTCATAAGCTCATGATTTATAAGTCATGAAGAACCTTTGGCCCGCATCTATCTTCTAGGGTTGATGTTTATGTAAACTGCCCTCTTTAATATCTCTCCCAGGAAGCCCTACAGGCACATCAAACTGGATATATCCAAAACGGAAAAGTGTTTTTCTCCTCCCACGAAACATTGTTTCCTACATCAACAAATGATGTCACTCATCCATCCAGCTTCCAGCGGTTTCACTTATTTCTCTCCCTCACACACCAAGCCATTAATAATCAATTTCTGTTGATTTGTCTTAATATCTCCCCAAAGATCTATGCCCCCAATCTAGATGACCATTATGTTAGTGCTCAACACCTTCATTTGTCACCTAAATTATTGCAGAGTTAGCACTCAATAAAATTTTGCTGAATAAATGAATGATTTTCCTTCAGTCTTGTCCCTTCCCATTCATGCTCCTACCTGCACATGGTGATCATTCTAAAACAAACTCTATCATTTCCTCACCTTGAAGGGTAACTGCTGCCCCAAAGAATACAAACAAATAGCATTATGCACATCAGTTTATGAGCTTACTATTGCTCACCTCTCTAACCTCATCTATCACCACTCCCCAACTCAAAGTATATCCTCCAGACAGTCAAATTGCACCTGAACAACATGCAGTTTTTTCAGATACCAGAATGACTTTTGTCCTCTTTCCTTTTTCCTTACCAAACCTCATCTGGACCTAATTCTTACTCCACATTCGAGATTCAACTACAATGTCATCTTCTTAGGAAATATTCCAATTTGCAAAAATTGGATTGGATGCCCTTTTTATAGGACTCCACATTATCCTATTCATTTTTTTATTATTACATACATCACACTGATGAGTTTTCCTGATGACTTACTTGACTGTAGTATCTTTAAAGCCAGGATCTATGACTTATGCATCAAGTCGTGCTCAAGAATAGCTAAGGATCTGACACATAATAGGCCATCCAGATTTAAGATTCCCATCTGTATAACAGAGACATTGTACTACTAACTAAACAGAATTATCAGAAGATCAAATATAGAGTTGCCAAATAAAATACAGGGCATCTAGAAATAAATTTTAGTATGTCTCATGCAATATTTGGAACATATTTACACTCAAAATTATTTATGAGTCTAGAATTCAAATGTAACTGGATATTCTATTTTCCCCCAAATCTGGCAACCCTAATAAAATAAGATTTTATATCTATGAAAGTGCTTTACAATCTATAATAATTTCTACAACCCAACCGGCTCAGAGGTTGAGCATTGATCTGTGAACCAGGAGATGACAGTTTGATTCCCAATCAGGGCACATATCCAGGGTTGCAGGCTCAATCCCCAGTAGGGGGCAAGTAGGAGGCAGCTGATCAATGATTCTCTCTCATCATTGATGTTTCTTTCTCTCTCTCCCTTTCCCTTCCTCTCTGAAATCAATAAAAATATAAAAAATAAAAGTTTCTACAAAAATATGTTTTATCTTTCAAAAATCCATTACAGCTTTGACATGAATGAGAGAAGTTTCCATGTCAAGCTTCTGTGATTTTCATCCATTTTTGACAAATCTTGCTATGTGAATTTATTTGTTCTTCTTAAAGTAAAAAAATATATATATTCTTCATGAAAACAAAAGTAAGTTCTTGGGAAATATGTTTGATTTCAGGCAACCAAAATGTATGTTGACCACCTACAATGATCATTACACTAAAGACTGGGAGCAAGAGAAGAGAGGGAGGGAGGAAAGGAAAGAGGGACTTAACACTGTAATTTCAAGAGTTAAAACCCTGAGGCTAGGTTTTCTTTCAGCACTACATCTACAAGTACTACCCTACCTTTGGAACTCACTGGTCTTCACTGATTAATCTAAATAGAGTGGTGATACATACATTTTCTAATTACCCACTTGATTTAAGGTATAAGAAGCATCAATATAAACTAGGACAGTGGTCGGCAAACTGCGGCTCGAGAGCCACATGCAGCTCTTTGGCCCCTTGAGTGTGGCCACGAAGTTTCAATCGCACTGTACGTGTGCGCCCGCATATGGTATTTTGTGGAAGAGCCACACTCAAGGGGCCGCAGTTTGCTGACCACTGAACTAGGAAGTACCTGGCCTGGAGAGAGCTAAGATGCCTAATTTCTCAACTAACTGTTGTGTATCACCAACCTGGGCATCCATTTTCTCATCTTTAAGAAACACAGTATTACCCTGGCTGGGTAGGAGTGTCATTCTGTACACCAAAAGGTTGCAGGTTCAATCCCCAGTTAGAGTGGGTACAGGAGGCAACTGATCAATGTCTCTCTCTCTCTCTCTCTCGCTCTCGCTCTCTCTCTCTCTCCCTCCCTCCCTCCCTCCCTCTCTCCACACACACACTTCTTCTCTCTCTCAAATCAATAAAAACATCCTCAGGTGAGGATTTTGAAAACAAAACAAAACACTACCAATTCAGCTCTAACACTCTGAAATTGTATGAAATAGTCACTGATATATCATGCTATAGGTATTAATAGAAATAAAAGTTTAAATGTCTTATTTGTGAATGAATTCACCAAATGAAACATTATCAAATGAAATTTATAACTTGTTAATCTGTTATAATTATGTAAGTCTAGTCCACCCATAGACAGCAAGGAAGGCGAACCAAGTTTTAGTGGTAGTAGAATCACGTTTGGAGTTTCACTAAAGTTATAGGAGATCCACAATTGGCCCTGTTCAGCCAGAAGGATAGACACAAAGTTTCATCTCTCCTCCCCCTTTCTCATGCCTCCAGAAGATAAGGGACAGAAGAGACTAATTGGGAACTGATCTTAAATGTCACAAGCGCGGGGACATCAGGAACAGGGACAATTATCAGAATCACTCGACTGCAAGAGATTTAAAAAATTACTCCAGACAGACACGAATCACCCTGATAAACAGATTCCCTTGCAAGTAGCCAAGTTAAAGGACAGATGTTCCTGTTGTGCACACACCAATCCCATAGAGGAGGCTCCCAAACATAACTGACCTTAAGTATGTGAGGGAAGTCAACAGTTTGCTCTGCTCACCCTTCCTATGTGCTTTCCTCAGCCTTCAGGCATTGAACCCTCCCAACCCTCAGAATGCATGGGCTGTGGGGGAAGAGAGCCCGGAGGAGGGCTTCAAGGGCCCCTGCGGTGAGGCCTGACACCTGGGAATGAGAGGGAGTTAGTAATAAAGGAGGGACGCATTGGAGCAGCGGTTCTCAACCTGTGGGTCGCGACCCCTTTGGCGGTCGAACGACCCTTTCACAGGGGTCGCCTAAGACCATCCTGCATATCAGATATTTACATTACGATTCATAACAGTAGCAACATGACAGTTATGAAGTAGCAACAAAAATAATTTTATGGTTGGGTCACAACATGAGGAACTGTATGTAAAGGGCCAGAAGGTTGAGAACCACTGCATTGGAGGAAGACCTTTATTGTTCGAGAAACTGTTCACCTCCCTTGCATCTCATGGGAACTACACCCTCCCCTGGTCTGGCATGGGATGCTCCAACAGGGAGCTGCCTTCTTCTTAAACGGCCCTGCATGTGGGGCCATAGTGATTGTCCAGGTGGCAAGTGTTCCAAGATGTGCCAGTCATCCTCCTCCTCCATGATTTTCTAAATTAGAAGGAAATGAATAGAATCCATATATCTCTGGTGGTGAAGCGAGGAAAATGTCAAGCAATAAGATGTTGGCAGCCACATTCAAGGCCACGTGGAAGAAACGAAGAACAGAAAAATGAATGCTGCCAACACACAGACAAAAGAGATCAGTGGCAGCTGGCTCAGCCTCTGCTCTATTCAGGGCCTGGTTCCACTGCGTCCCTGCCCTGCCCTGCCTCGCTCAATTGATGGGAGCCAGTCGCCCCCCTCCCTTTATTCCCCAGGTATTTTTACATTGAGTCTTTGCCAAAGTGAAACCACTATTTATAACATTAAAAACTGAGGGAACAACATTTGCAAAGGCAAGGAGCAGTGACATAACTGATATAATGTCTAATTAGGGCCCCCCGTCTCTGCTTCTCCCTAAAAGACTAGGAAAATATGCCCCATAATAATAATGCAGGCAGAGTATGCTTTTTCTCTAATGATTTATGGCATCATTAATTTGTGAGAGGCCTTTTTATGAGCAGAAGAGAAAAGTCTGAATTACAGCAAGGGAAGCCTTGATAAGTAATGTATCTGGTATTGATTATATGCTCATGGATATTTGATCTGGGGTTTATAATTCAGCTATTCAACATTTCAGGAGGGTGGAGCTTAGATTTTACCACCCAGTAGACAGAATTATGAACTTGTCCCCAGGCCTTTCACAGCCTGTGTCCTGAGAAGAGAAACGTTCTCGTGCTGGCTCAGGAATCGCTGCATAGTACGTCTTCCTCTGGGAGATTCACAGAGCTTATTAACACATAGGAACAGTATCAGTAAATAAATCTGCTTAATTTGTCTAACAGTTAAACAAACAAACTTATTTGCACAAGGAAAGATTTGCTTTGTTCTTCCCCCATTTAACAAACCCCAAAGCAGTTTTCCCTCAACACCAGGAAGCATTTAAAACCACTAAGGGAAGCATACTGCACAGGCATGTACTGAAGATTTTAGGGAGTTTCACCCACTCTGTTGTTATAGACATTCAATGGCAAATTAATTTATTTGTGTCATAGACTCACAGGCAGATTTTCTTTTATTCCTACCTAAGGACATGTTTAGAGAGAATAAGGGGGAGAGAGGGAGGGAGGGAGGGAGAGAGAGAGAAACATCAATGTGAGAGAGAAATATTAAAAAGCTGCCTCCTGAACACACCCAAATCTGGTATCTAGACTGAACCCAGGTATGTGCCCTGACCGGAAATCGAAACTAACTTAAGGTTAGTGATCAATTGAAAATTTTGTCTCCAATTTTTACCAGACCATTTTAAGCCCAAGTAGGCAGATGGAATGCATGAGTTGCAGTAGTGTTACCTTCCCTCCTGGACCAGGAGGAAACAAACCATCTCACACAGGGAAGAGGCAATTAGCTCTATTGAGTGAGAGAGCAAGGTGCAAAGCCACCAAAGGCAAATCAGGGGGGATGAGGGTCCCAAATTTGGTCCCAAAATAAGGGTGAAGCCCTAGCTGGTTTGGGTCAGTGGATAGAGCATCGGCCAGCGGACTGAAGGATCCCGGGTTTGATTCAGGTCAAGGGCACATGCCTGAGTTGTGGGCTCGATCCCCAGTAGGGGGCATGCAGGAGGCAGCTAATCAATGATCCTCTATCATCATTGATGTTTCTATCTCTCTTTCCCTCTCCTTTCCTCTCTGAAACCAATAAAAATATATTTTAAAAAATAAATAAGGGTGAAGACAAGAGCTTGAATACAAAAGATCAAATGACTGCTGACTGCTTTAGCATAGGAGGGGGTGAGGGAGAATCATGGGTAATGACGGGATTTCTGGTGGACTGAAGCAGTGGACTGAAGACCAAATGAGCAACTTCTCATTCCTGTCAGGCCAGAAATTCAGTCTGAGTCAAGAGTCAGAGAAAGGCAACATTCTCTGCTTCCTGCTGGGCCAGCTCCTTTTTCGGATGTCCTCCCACTGTAATATGATTCTAGAACGCCAAGGGCATTTAAATCAGCTCAAGGTGACAGAAACAAGTGCGCATAAGAAACCTACTTATTCACAGATAAGCACATCTACCCAAGTGTGGCGAATGGTTTAGAATCATTTGAAACTAAATGAACTGTCAATACACACTGGACGATTGCTCTAAAGATAAAAATTGTGAAGGTAGTCCTGCCTCACCTAGGCAGAATTAAATCCGCCAGAAGGCACTTAATATGCCTTAAAATGACAAGTTGGCTTTGACAATGTGAGGAATGAAAGATTAATTTTCCTCTGAAAAGGGGTTTGTCACATAAAAGCCAGTAGTACTAATCATTAGAAATAATTACAAATGGGTACATAAATAGAGTCAAAGAACTGTATAAATAAGAACTTTAAAAATTCATGAGCTGCCATCCTTCACTAAACTGTATATAATTTGGCAATATTTTAATAACTTGACAGCACTATAATACAATCAGGGTTTCTAGAATAAATCACTTCTGGTTTTCACTACTGAAAACATGAGCCAAAGTTTTTTCTGATCCCACTCAGCTTTATTCAAACACCGGAAAGGCTGTATTCAACCTTATCCAGAATGTAATGGAATAATTCTAGGATAAATTCTAGAGTAAAGATGTTATCTTTATTATTTTCTAAATAAATCTTATGAATATATTGTAGTCCTTAGTTATTTTATGCTAGCCTCAAAATTTCTTATCTTCTCCTGTTTTGTCTCCTTCAGCATTATCTTGAATTCCTAGAGAATGAATGACTTAAGTAAAAATGCACCGTTTTGTGAATGCTTTTCTGTGAATTAGGTATGCACATATATTTTGCTCAAATTTCAGTTCCCTTCAATTTGCCATTATAAGAATAATAAATTCTTTGTAAAATAATTTCACTTATTTTCCTGCTAAGGCAGATTTAGGGATAATCTATTCTTTACCAGCTCTCAATAAGATAAAACATATGACATTAAAGAGTAATTTGGATATTTTACTGACTTTATATTTTGGCAATGTTTCATGCCTCATTTGCCTGAAAGCTCATCAGATTAGTGCAACTCCATGTTTTAATGCAAATAGGTTCACTTATTTTTCCAAGTAAGTTGAGCCCTGCTTATTTTCTGTATTTCCATGCCTGAGTTAATAAATTGCCAAGTTTCCCTCTTCTGTTTGCTCTGTTTTTCTTTCTATACCATTCGTTGGAGGTTCTCTATTTTAAGAGAGAGGGAGGAGATGAGAAGCAAATTATCCCCTGGGGCTTGTGAAATAAAGTTTGCCTTTCTACAATGTGCAAGCTCAATCATTTCTTATGTTTTACTGAGCCTTCAATTTGTGACAAGTGTATGCACTAAAACTAACGTATCAGTGGGGAAGAAACCAGAAAACAGTGATTGGAGGGGCAAGGACAGCAATGGAGATTACATGCTCTCAGCCAGTGTGATCCCTACAGCTCTGTGGGCTGGAAGACTAGTAAGGCTCCACGCCTAGGAAGACTTCACGCCCCAGCATGACCCAGAAGATCTCCAAATTTCCCCTTAGGACCCTTCAGAGGGCGTGTTTTCAAACCCTGAGCTGCATATTGAACTTCTTCCTGGTCATCCAGCTCCATCCTCCTTATAATGAGGTTACACTTGAATCTAACTAAAACACACTTTCTTACAGAGGAATTTTTAGATTAGGATAAATCCAAGTTTCATCTCAATGCGTCCTGCTGTCAGGTCATTGGTCCTGTTCTTTGGCATTTTGGAGGCATTTGAGAGTCACCTTGGTTATGAAGGTTTAAGTGAACATACAGGTTACTTATCTCTCCTCCCACCTTCCCACTATGTTTTAATCATTAACATATAAAAGTCAATTGCATACCTTCTTAAGTATCTGAACTACCTTCTCATTTCTTTGCTGAGTCTACAAACCCTTCACCATCTTCCAAGCCTTCGTCTGCCCCAGCTCTTGATGGAGGTCTCACCCTTGCGTTCTCAGCTCAGTGCTCTCACCTCATCCTGACCACAGTAGGAAGTCCTGCTTGACCCCTGTAGCCAATAGGCATATGCCACCTCTCCTTGCAGTCCTCTCTGCATTATGTGATTTTCCACATGGTATGTTTTAGCTCCTCAATAAGAAAGCTTGTGCCTGTGTTATCTCTGTCCTACCTATATACTCAACAGTGCCCTCAAAGGAGTATGTGCTCAATAAATTCTTGTTAGCTTGTTCATGTCCCTTATTTTACAGACACCATTTATACAAAACAAGAGCATGAAGCTTTGTACATTTCCTCCCTACTCTATGTTAAATTCATATCTGTCATCCACACTCATATTCTTTTTCCAAATTAGATTTTTTTCCATGGACATTTCAAGAACCAACCCAATTTCACCACAGTTCTAAAAACTGAACTTTGATTACTATAACTTTACCAGTCTCTAAGGAAAACTTTAAAAAGCTCTTTCCGTTCAAATGTCACAGTATTTTCTATTTTTCCCCATGGGGATTGGGGGGTGTCTTCATTAAACTTGTGGAAATCTCCAGTCATTTTTATATTTTAGTCATTCTTGGTTTTCCATTGCCATCTCATAGTTATCCTACAAGTTGGAAAACTACACAATTTCATTCAAAAGTTTATCATCAGTTTAGTCCTGCCATGTGCAGCCCACTGTAGTTAATCGTTCTGGGTTCTTTTAGATGATGGCCAGCCAAGTATAGCCACAAGATGGGACACAGGAGAGGCACAAAAAACAAAGTTACACTCACAGGCCCAGGTGAGGGGCAGGTCACTGCATGCCACTCAGAGTCACAGGGGAAGCACCAGGTTCTGGGCAGGTGGCAGAAGACGGGAGCAAGGGGGATGCTTAGGCCAAGACCTTCATTGGTGCTTCTTCAGAAAAGACAAGGCAGGCAGGGTAACTAGCATAGGACGGGTTGGTTTGAATGAATTCAGTGGACTCTAAGCTACAGGGGTGGTCTCTAGATGCCTAGTTCCTGGCCCTGGGATGATTAAGACAGAGGAAGATTGCCTCTGGGGTGAATGGGCAGGTAGAGGAGGGCAGGCTCTAGATGGATCAACCTACATCATCAAAGGCATGCTCCCATGAGTCCTTGCTGTCTGAGAACGGGCCAGCCCCAGGAGGGGCAGGCTCTCCCCAGTCCCAAAGATTATTTCTTTTAAGATGTCAAAAGATTGTAATACACAGAATATAAAAAATAAACATCCAGTACATTCAGGAGCACACATCGGCGAAGGAGATGGGCAGCAGCACAGTCTGGTACACAAGGAGCTGGACTCCGGATTCAGATGTCCTGACCCAAATGGCAGCTCACTATCTGAGGGATGTTGGTAAGTTACTTCATCTCTCTGCAAATCACCTTCCTCCAGACAATGCAGCCAAACCCATAGAGTTGTCTGTAGGATTACGAGAGCAGATATATATAAAGCACTTAGTCTAACACCTGTACCACGTAGACAGCAATTTTTTAAAAAATGATTGAACTAAGTGTGTTAAAGGGGGGATTGGACTGTATTCAGAAGTTTAAAGGAAGAACTGATCCAGGCAGCAGAGGCAAAAAAAGTAGCCCCAAACCAAACAACTGTATAGGATCCAGCGGGAAGCCCTCAGTCAAAATTCCCCAAAGAATTACTTTGGCCTCAAAAAATTTTTGTCCCCAAAAGAGTACCTTTTAGTAGTTGTTGTTTTTTTTAAATGCCTTCATATGCCTACCTACATATGGTACTATGGTAGACAGAGTACTATTTTTATGTTGTGGATAAGGAAATTAAATCTCAGTGAGGTTCGCATGAATTGTCCCCATCACTAGTAAATGGCCCTCGCAAGCCAGAGCTGTCTGAACACTTGTCTCGGGACTCTTTGCACCACACCAAGCAGATTCAAATAAAACACTTTCTTCCCATTTGGATCATCAATTCCCACATGTGGCCGTTGAGCACTGGACATGGGGCTGACAGTGCATGTTGAAGTGAAAATACTTCGCATATCAATAAAATATATTATAAAAATTAACTCCCATATTTTTTTATGTTCCACTAGAAATCTTTTAAATGCAGCAAGCATTGAGCTATATGAGTCGTCGTAATCTGAAAGCTATGCTCCCTCCCCACACCTTTGTGCCCAGTGCTCTTCATTGCTGCAGTAATAGTCAAGTTAATATGACTGAGACATAACTCTCTGATGCTAATTAATCAGTAGAGCCTTTGTAAGAAGCAATTGTCTCCCACCATATACACTTCAACAAAGCAGATTGGTATTTCGCTGTACCTACTACAGCTTGGTGGTTATTATAGCCCCAGGGAGTAGCATTTGCTCAATGCTTGAGAGACTAATGCAGGGCTGTTACTAAGATAATTTCTTTCCAGTTAACATAAGCAATATGAGACAATGAATGTTAATTTTTTCCAAATTATCATCATGAAGAAAAGTGTCTGATAAAATTGAGTATTTTACAGGAAGGTTAAGTACTGTTAACAAAGTTAATTTCACTTGGTATCTCCATGTCAGTCTTCTTTCTGACTCAAGAACTGATTGCTAGGAGTTCTTTGAAGTTCTGTAGGTAGATATAACAGAAATGAATTATGACATTTTCCCCTGCTAACTTAGCATTGAAATGTTCACAATGTCAAGTAGGAAATTAATAGTTACACTACTTTTTACCGCTGAATGTCTGTCAAAGAGAACAAAGCCATGTCAAGCAGAAGCAAAGTACAAAGATGGAAGCATTTGTGACACCATCTCTGGTCTCTACATGGAACAGAAAATCAAAGACAAGTTCAATATGTCTCCCCCCAAAGATATTACACACAAAATACTAGTGTGATAGGACAAATTAATTTACTGTTCAGCCTGCCTTTATGTATCAAGAAATAAATTTTGTCACATTAAAATGTAGAGAGATTTAAATCAAATAAGGGTAAAAATCTCAGGTTGGAAATCAAATTTCTATAACATAGATTCATCCTTACCTGTATACTATCCACACTCACACTAATGAGAACAAGTCAAGTCCAATTTCTAGCTACATTAATAAAGGAATTCAAAACCTTGATGCTTTAGGGTATCTATTCACACCAGAGTGCCATGGCCCCTCGTAGTTTGGCTAAAAAGTGATTAAGCCAGTTGCCAACTTAAAGTGTTTAACTATAAAAGATTATATTCTCAAGGGTTTTATGAAAATACTAAAGGCCCAGTGCACAAAATTGGTGCACTGGTAGGGTCCCTAACAGCTGCCAGCTGCTGACTGGGGCCTCCCTCCCTTCCCCTGGCTGGCCCCACCCCCTGGTCAAACTCCTAGACAAACTCCCAGTCAAGGGGACAATTTGCATACTACGCTTTTATTATATAGGATAGACAAGTTTGTCCATAAAGTAAGTATTCCCTATGTGATTTGATTTGTGAGCAACCAGAAAGATCTCTTCACTGAAAAATATATCAATGGATTCTGAAAGTCCCTCCTTAATAAAAGTGATCCATAAAATCCTTATCACTGTCACCAGTATGTTGAGAATAAATCTAATTCACTCACTTATCAGGGTGGTTGTATCAGGGAGCCTCTTTCATGGTCTGGAGTAGAGAAGGGAAGGAGGTAGATATTAAAATCTACAGGAAGTGGGGTATCATTTCAGAGGGGCTAGAAATAGGCTCAGACGGTAACTAAAAAAAAACCAAACTAATCATTCCTCAATAAAAAAGTAAAATTTCCTCAGTAAAAAATAGTCTTGAAAAGACGGCTAGGGTCCCAGGTTCACCCTGTTTGAATCATATGAAAGACAAATGTATACTTTGCATTGATCATGGGCTTGAACTCCCATATATCAGCCCCTTAAATCTCTTATGCTAAATATTTTTTTAAGAATACCGAAGAGCTTAGTGTTGTAAAGGAAATTCACCTGGGTAACAATTTCAAGACGCCAAGAGTCTCTGCACCCTGCTTTTATCACCAGCTGAAAAGCCAATAAGTCTTAATTGTCTCTGAACAATCTCCAGCTGTGCAACCTTCTTCCATGCAGAATCTTTACAAAAAGAAAGACCCATAAAGTAGTTTTCTAAGCGCCGTATTTATGCTGAGATTTAAATTTCAATTACAAAGAGAAATTATATCTCCCATTTGATGCAAATGCATTTGAACATGTTATGACTATAAAAGCAAAACCTGCTTAATCCTCTCATAAACTTGGTAATCGTATAAAACTCATATTGTTCCCTATACAGAAAATGTGAATGACAATCAGCATTCTAAACAGGAGCTTAAGTCAGAAACACAACACTTCATGATATTCTCAATGTTTTCTTCTTCCATTTACTCTGCATAACAAGCAGAGTGAAATATGGCCTTGTATTTTAAAAGTGAAAATAGGAGTTTATTATTATTCTACAATTTCTACAATTTCTGGATCTCACAGACCTAATGTTCTACACAAAAGGCATTCAGAACTATATTTTATACTTTTTAAGTTAGCACTCTGATATTTCCTTAAGTCTATCCTTGTTTGCAATATAAATCTAAACATTTTATAAACGATAGCCCTAGCTGGTGTTGCTCAGTGGATAGAGTGTCGGCCTGCAGACTGAAGGGTTCTGGATTCAGTTCCTGTCAAGAGCATGTACCTAGGTTGCAGGCTGGATCCCCAGTCCCAGTTGGGAGCATGTGCAGGAGGCAACTAATCCATGTGCCTCTCTCACTGTCTCTCTCTATCTCCCTCCCTTCCACTCCTAAAAATCAATGAAAAAATATCCTCGGGTGATGATTAACAAAACTAAAATATCTAAAAACTACAAAACACTTCTTTCAGTGCTTCAAATACTCCAAGTGTTATAGAAATCTAATCACCCCTCAATTCTGCCTCTAATCACAAATCACACTGGAGCACTTTGGTTGGAAATAATTTGCCACCACCCCTAAGCCCCACCTGTCAATATTACCTATATAGGCATGTGGAGAGACCACAATTCCAGAGAAGATGGAAAGAATTTGCATCATGAGGTGGTTGGAGATCCCACTCTCCAGAGGGACTGAGATTGCCCCGGAAAAGGATTTGACAGTCCCTTTGTCCCACATCCATAAACTCAAATCCATTCCTCTGTTAGAGACACATTCCTTCCCTCAGCACTCACTTCCCTTGCTCCCAACCCCAGTACAGGAAGCTCCTCAGCCACATCCATTCCTTCCATCTTCCTGCTTCAATGGCGGACAGAGTTCAGAGGAAGTTTTAGATGTGCAGGAAAGTGAGGGAGGAGCCAAGAAGATTAAGAATGAAGGCAAAAGAGCTTTCTGCCAAACCTCATTTACTTACCACACATTTTCCCAGAAATATTTAGTTTGGTGTAAAAAATTGTAGTATGTATTCCTATTCACATTTTAGGAAAGTCTTCTGAATAATATACCTGTGGCATATAATGCAGCAGGATATTAATAAGCAACCTAAAAATAGTATCTGTTGTACTGCCTTGCTCGCTATTTCTAAGGAGAACACAAGCTCTCATTCTTAGAAATCATGGCGTTATCTTTGCCTCAAAATTGGAAGGCATGGGGGGAAAGTTGCCATTCACTGACTATGTTACAAAGAGAATTCTGCACATTGTGCCAAGACATTATGCAGTAGGTGGTATTAACATGGGAAGCTTTTATTGTGAGAAAGTAGAAACCCCATTACCTCCTAAGCTAATAACTGCAACCTGTAATATGAAGTCCTATTTTAGCAGACCTTTGTATATTTTTAAAGAATAAGATCATTTGTCTCTCCTTCTATGAACAGGGCCAAACAATCCTTTGCCAAATGCCTTTTCTTTTTTTGTTCTATTCCTTAAAAAAAATAAGAGAGAGAAGGCAATAATAATAGTCCTATAAGGTTGAGTCCACATGAATAGACTAAATGCAGGAGAATGGAATTTTTTTCACCAGGGAAAGAACCTCCCAGCACTGTTGGCAGAGATTAATATCTGGGAGTACGTAGACCACAGACCATTTGATAAATTTTGTTTCAAACATTGTCCCTATAGAATGATTTCAACAAAACCAGAACAAAATCCATCCTTTTTCATTTGTAGTTCCACCATGTAAATCGGCTTTTGCAGAAATGCACCAGTCTCTCGGGAATGATTAGGGAACTGATGATACAGAGATGTGTCTGACAGTGCTGAGCGCCAGGCAGGAGGAGACCTGCACTCTGGCCCGGCCACTGCTCAGCCAGGTGAGGGAGAGGATGCAGTGGCTGAACTGAGCTTCAGGCAGGAGCAGGGCACTGATGCCACAGGCTTCGAGCCACACGTGGGTCTCTGTTGTTTTGCCATATTCTTGCTCAGAGAAAACAGTAAAGCCCTCAATCAACATTCATTGACCAGCTGTGCAAACCCTCTCATACCCTTACTGGAGCATTGTGTGTCCTGGGGACGTGTGAAGGGACATTACAGTGATGTGCCCGTACTTCATTCGCTGTGTTCCGAAGGGCATGCATGTTCCTGTGACCGTTCATGGGCACCTCCAGAGTCCCATCACCAAAGAAAGCGGTTATACGGGTCTGCACAGATAGAGCTTCCTAAGACAATCAATTGAGCACATGCTGTCAAGCGATCCCTGTGACAGCACTGAGTGAGGAGC
>NW_005871105.1:2940527-3024321 GCF_000147115.1 Myotis lucifugus | reverse complement strand
GGAGCCTTTACCTTGAAGCTCTGTGAGAACAAGAGCAGGATGGGCTGAAAGGAATTCCACCCTTGCAATGAAATAAACCACGTACATCTACAATGGTTACCCCAACTATAAACTCACAAAGCAAAATACAAATAGCACCCACAGAAATGGCACTTTGGACCTACAGTTTAGCTGCCAATCATTTTTCAATAAGATACTGATAAAATCCCAGCTATACAAGGCTAGGATAATGTTTCTGTCCTAGTCATGAACAAGATCTTTATCCCCCAAACTTGTTGTGTTTTAATTGACATTAGCATTAAATACTCCCCAAAAAAGCTGTTCTAATTCTAGAGAACACAGCTTTCCCCCAACTCCCTCCACAGCTGCTTGCTTCTAGGCCCAATTTCTGGTTTTTAACAGGTTTCCAACTGGGTTTAGAGCTCTGCCCTGATGCCAATGACAGCCTCTAGTGCTAACAGCATTCCTAATCTCTGACAGTCCTCTTATCCAACATGGAACCTAGTTGCTACCACCTGCTGGCTTGAGAGCCAACCTCAGACTGACCCTTGGTGCCAAAACATGCCTACCTCATAAATTCCAGTATCATGGAAACCAAAAACTTCAACCCAATCATGCAGTCAGAATTCTTAGGTATCAATACGAGGTCTTGCTTCCTTGAATGCTGTGAATGCCCTACTATGTCTCTGCTGGCCTAAACCATCCAGCCCTCCTACAAAGTAGTCCTCGCATCCCTGGTCCTGCCCTTTGCTCGCTCCCTCTCCTTTCCCTCACAGCCCATCTCCTGGTAAAGTCAACATGGGTTATAACAAAGACATTAGAAGAATGTTATTTTCCAAGAGTGAAAAACAGGTTTCAGATGGACAGTATTTCTGATGATGATAATAAGGTCTGGAGCTGACTATCTTTTGCGTGGAGTCAAGGAACTTAAAGGTAAACCTGTAACAAAGCTGTCTGCACAAATGCTGAGCTACCCCCTGCCCGACCCCCAGCCCCCTGTCACATTAGAAGTGTGAAAGAAAGGAAGACAGGAATGCTCAAGTGGTCTGGAGGTTGGTGGGTAGGGGAGGAAGAATTCTAAGATGGCCCCCTGATCTCTACTCCCTGGTGTCCTATGATGGTGTTACACTACATAGCATAAGGGATATGCAGGTATATTTAAGTGTATTACTCAGTTGACCTTAAAATAGGGTGGTTTTCCAGATGAGCCCCCTAAAAAACAGAAAGTTTTCTCCAGCCAGTCACAGAAGAGGAAGTCAGAGAGCAGAAGGACAGGGGGGACTCTGTACATAAAAAGTTCCCTGTTTCTGGCTTGAAGAAGGAGGGAGCCGAAGGAAAAGACCTGAGAGCAGCCTCTAAGAGGTGAGATTAGCCCACTTCCAATAGGCAGCAAGAGAACAGGTTCTGTCCTACAACCAAAAGGAAGTGAATTCTATTAACATAAGAGTGAATCTAGAAGCATATCTTTTCTCCAGAACCTCCAGAAAAGAGCTCAGCCCAGACAAAACTGGTTTTTTAAAATATATTTTTATGGATTTCAGAAAGGAAGGAGAGGGAGAAAGGGAGAGAGAAGCATCAATGATGAGAGAGAATCATTGAACAGCTACCTCCTGCACACCCCCCACTGGGGATCAAGCCCACAACCTGGGCATGTGCCCTGACTGTGATTCATAGGTCCACCCTCATCTACAGAGCCACACCAGCCAGGTGCAGACAATACTGATTTTGGCCTTGTGAGGCACTGATCTGAGAACCCCATCACGTTTACCCAGACTTTGACCTACAGAATTGTGTGTTAATAAACGGGCTATTTTAAGCACTAAGTTGGTGGTAATTTGTTATGCAGCGATAGCACAGTAATATAGTAGGTGACAGTGCTGAGGTTTTATAAAAAGTTGACATGAACAAATGGTATGAGTCTCACAGAGTAGGACATCAAGATATTTAGTAGTACCTACTACTATGATTCTACTATGACATCAGTGATGAAAACCTCTGTCCTAGAGGTTGTATGCTTTATATGCAGGTGCTACAGGTCTTTACATGGTTGCAATCATCAATATACATTAAAACTGAACATTAATATGAGATACTAAGATGTAGAATGTATTTTTGCCATGTCACAAATTTTTCATCGTTACCAGTTAATTTTTAAGAAATAAAATTAGTTCTATGAAAAGGTTGAGTCTTGGTCTATTTATACTATTATTGACTAACTTTATTTCAAATATAAATTGTGGTAGCTAAGTGTCTAGACATACAGATTCATAAAATTAATGAGTTTTCAGCATTTTATCAGTACTCATATCTTCTCATCAAAGAGATCACTAGCTGTTTCATGAACTATATATTGGTAAAACAATTTTAATTTATCATTTAATGATCTTGTTTCTATAATAAATCTAAATTAATTTAGAGAAAATATCACCTTATAAATTGACTAATTAAATCAATTATAATTTTAATATAAAATTATGATTACAAGTTGTATGTAAAGATCATATTTTATAATTTTTAGTGGAAATGAAAAGGTATTCCTTATAATTGTTGTGATATAAAGAAGCATCTGATGCAATGAACAGAATTTTTATATCGATTTAGTGTTTTAAGTGAACCAAACAAAACCATTATCTCAATGACTTAAAATTTATAGGACTCTTAAATCTCTACAATTAGATGATGTCAAGTTGCCCTTAGAAACAGCCCGACATATGAGTAATAAATAGTCACTTCTGAGTTCACTTGCTATTCGCTTATTCAGGTATTTACATTAAACCCTGTTTTAGAATTCACTACACAATTAGAATTTTGTTATTTCCTGGCTATGAGACTTAGTCCTTCTGAAAAAATGTGTACTTTAATTTTCTCCTATAGTCATAGATGAAAAGGCGCCTCATGGAGCTTTGTCAACTTGAATACTTGAAAATACTAAGTGATTGTAATTGAGAATATGACTAACCTACAAGGATAAATGAGGATATGGATATCTTAAAGAATGAAGATAATTTCAGAGCTGCAGCAAAAAATTAGATAAGGTAATATGGAAATGGTAACAAGGAAGGTAAGGAAAATAAAGAAGAAAAAATACCTGAAGAAAATATAACAAAATATTACCCTTTTGTGCAATAAAGCAAAGAAATGAAAGGCATAAAGAGTCAAAGGGTATTGTAAAAATGCCATATCCAGATGAAATTATTTTCTTGTAGAAAATCCTATGAAATGTACAAAGCAACTAGAAGTAGTAAGTGAATTTAACTGTCATAAGATACAAGGTCAAAATAAAAAAATTCAGTTGTATCTCTATACACTGGAAACAAATAATTGGATAGTGAAATTTAAATAGCAATTTCATTTACAATAGTATCAGAAACAACATCCACACTGACCCAAAAAAATGTTTAAAAATTATTGAAGATCTAAATAAAAAAGAGCTATAACATGGTATTGGATTGGAAGAATTGATATTAAGGTGTCAATTCTCCCTAAATTAATTCACAGATTCAATGTAATCCTAATCATAATCACAACAGATTCTTATAGACCCTTGCAAGCCAATTCTAAAATATACCTGGAAACACAATGTTTCTCAATAGTCAAAATAATATTGGGGGGAAAAAAACACAAAAATTGGAGGGCTTAGACTAGGTAACCTCAAGACTTCATCAAAAGCTACAGTAATCAAGACAGAGTGGTATTGGCATAAGGACAGACAAGTAGATCAATGTGACAGAATGGAAAATTTGGAAATAGATTACAGTTAAAACATTCTATTGATTTTCAACAAAGACACCAATGCAACTTTAATGGGAAAATAAAATCTCAATAAATGGTTCTATGGCAACTAGATATCCATGAGAAAGAGAAATTAAAAGAACCCTGACCTCCTCTCTAAATCTATATACAAAAATTAATGAATTTGGACTAAAAGTAGAAACTAAAACTTTAAATCTTCTAAAAGAAAACATGAAAGAATATACTTATAAATTGGGATAGGCAAAAAATAAAAAAGGAAATCATAGACTGGGAAAAATATTTACAATGCATATCTGGTGAGGGACTTGTATCCAAAATGTAAAGAACTACAACTCAGGAATAAAAAGACAACCAATAAAACAGATGAAGAAAAAAGAAACAGGAAATTACAAAAGACTTGAATAGACACTTCAAATTAGAAGATATCCATGTGTCCAATAAGTGTTCCACATCTTTAGTCATAGGAGAAATCCAAAATAAAATTACTTGCATGACTAAACAAAAGATTGACAACACCTAATGTCAGGGAGGATATGAATCAACTAGAACTCCTGCACATTGCTGGTGGGAGTGTAAAATGCTACAGTCACTTTGGAAAGTAATTTGGCATTTTCACATACACCTACCCTCTGATTCAGCAATCCCACTCCTAAATAATTACTCTCTCCAAAAAGAGAGAGAGAGAGAGAGAGAGAGAGAGAGATAAAAACATATTCCAGAAGAAACTTTGTACAAGAATTTTCACAGTAGCCTTAACTAGAAACAATCTGTCACCCATTAGCAGAGAGAATGAACAAATGCAATGAAATAGTATTCATCAATGAAAAGAAACACATTATTGTAATACTAGAGGCCCAGTGCATGAAATTTGTGCATTGGTAGGGTCCCTAGCAGCTGCTGGTCAGCCGGGCCCTCCCTCCCTTCCCCTGGCCAGCCCTGCCCCCCGGTCAAACTCCCGGACAACTCCCAGTGGAGGGGACAATTTGCATACTATGTTTTTATTATGTAGGATGTACCAACACAGATGACTTTAGAAAACATTATGATGAGTGAAAAAAGATTAACACAAAGGATGTGTACCATGTGATTTAATGTATATGAGGTATGAAAACAGGCTAAACTAATCTGTGGTGAGAAAAAATCAGAAAGAACATCAGAAAGGTTACCTCTTGCAGGGGGAGGGGGATGGATAGAAAAGTGGCTTAGGAATCTTTTTGGACTCATGGGACTATTGCATATCTTGTTTGGAGTGGTTGTTAAAAGGGTATAATTGTCAAAATTTCTCATACTGCGCACTGAAGATCTACACACATTACTGTATATAAATGATAGCTCAACACTCTGCCATGCCAAGAAGAAGACTGTAAGATAATGTGACAGAATGTCACCTGTTGTAAATGCTAATTGTTGGATACGTGGCAAAGAATTATTCTCCACATTTTCTTGTACTTACAAAAGCCTCTAAAAATTTTTCAAGTTAAAATGTTTTAAAATATATCTAAGTCAAATAAATACTTCCTGCTCTTAGGAAGCTTGCAAAATAATGCAGAACCAGACAAGTAAATAACTATTTGCAATTCACAAGGATCATTATGACAGCAAAGACTTTGTTTCTCATCTTTTTGAGGTACCAGTGTATTTGGGGTACAAAAGAGTGGATCTGAAATGGGAGACATTCTCAGAGCTCATTAGGGGTGTGACTACCGTGTACAAGAGCACCTGGGCCTTTGTCGTGGGCCATCGAAATATATAGGGAGCAAATAATACAAATAAATATTGAAATTTTATTTCTTTTAACATAGGTGACATTTACATGTTTACAGGATACACTCCCTTTTAATAACCCTGAAACAAGCGAGCTCAGCACCTGGCTACAAAAATAACGAGTAAAAATAGGCCAAGGCCAGGTGGCACCTGGTGAAAACAGCACTATCTGAAACCACGTCACACATCACACAGGTGATGAGCTTGCTTTTCATTCAGCTCATCCTGGGCTCCAGAACTGCTCTTCTCCGAGCTCAAAGGTCACACAGCAAATGTCTTGCACTCTAAAAGTGTGTCAACAACTGAGTTCCTACTGCTGAGGAGAGGAATCCCTAACCACCAAGATTATGCTTGGGTGTGCTTTGGTTGGAGGTATATCCCAGCCTTCATTCAACAACAGATGGAAGTGTTTAGTTGAACTAAATGCCAACTTCACTTCTATTCCTCTGGTTGTTTCAAATACTGTTTCTAGTTGAAACTACACCATCAGAGAACTCAGTACTTGGGCAACACTGCTTTGGTGCCTTTTTGAAATCACCTCTCATGAACTGCGCAGAATCGTATCAGATTGGTTTTAAGGATGGCTTTGAGGACATCACAAGGTTCCATGTATGAAGATTTACAGCAGAACCCACGCCGAGGTCCCAGTGTTGGGGACGCTGTGCCGCCTCTAAACAGTGTTTTGATGACACATGAATCCTTCAATAGGATGCAATCTCCTCTTTGCTTTAGCCACTAAAAAAAATAAATTTGCAATTTAGTTCTGCCATTTTCCATAAACTTATTGTATGATTTATTTTTATCTATTTATTTTATCATGACATATTACTGTATTCATTTCTGCGAGCTTCCTGAAATCCTTTTTGGAGCAAATAAGATTATAAATAATTACATTTAGAAATTCATCAGTCATACTAGTATGGCTGTTTTTATTTATTTATATCCATATCTACTACTTCCAAAAAGGATTTGGAATGTCTTCATTAGGTATAGCTAAAAATAAATTGAAACATAGATTGTATTTACCTCAGTTTCATTTTGCTGCATGGAGATATGACATAGGTATAGACCATTTGGGTGAATACTTACTAAGATACCTAAAGAATGACCTGCAGTAAAGTAATAAATTATTCAATGCAGAGAGATAATTTAAAACATAAATTGGACTTTATTTAATGCATAGAGGTAATTTAAGGAATTGAGGGTTTTTTTAAGGATAATTCAGGACAGAAATAGGGATATCTTTTCAGTATCTCTATGCACGGACAAAT
Source organism: Myotis lucifugus (assembly GCF_000147115.1). NCBI lineage: Eukaryota > Metazoa > Chordata > Mammalia > Chiroptera > Vespertilionidae > Myotis > Myotis lucifugus. The sequence goes on along the minus strand of NW_005871105.1, from coordinate 3,017,533 downwards.
GTCATTGGATATCAGACAAGCCACCTTCCAATATCTTGACAGAGAGAACCCCCCAGACTTTAGTCATGACCCTGGGGGATATGGGAAGAACTCCCAGATTCATAAGATTAAATGTCTACCATCCCAGAAATATAGGAGATTGAAATGGAAATTACAGTTTCAGAAAAATAAAGGTCTATGTCGTGCACACTATAATCTGTAAACATATTAAGTCTGATCATATGAAGCAGGATGATATGTTTTTTTCTATATACATGCATATGCCTAGTTGTATGGATTATATATTTCCAACATTTCTCTGAGCAAAATTGGTAGGAAACACAAAAACCAGTTTGTGTATAAAACCTATATTTTACAAAATAACTTCCTATACATTTTCCTGTGGGATTAAAATTGTCATTATTTTTGTTTGTTTTCATCAAAAAGATAAAGTGGTTCATTTTATGTAATACAGTTATTTTTAAGTAAATATTAGGAATATTAATTGGAACATTTAAAGTAATTGATATGGTGTATTTCTCCATGTAGAAAAATCTTTTACTTTAACTTCAAAACATTTTTGATAGTGTTTTCCTTTGCTTTGGCATGAAAAGTTGTACCCTAAAATGCTTAAATGAATATTAGAGTTGATACAGTGGGCCTATGATAATGAAATGATCAAAATATTCTACATACTGTTTGACCTTGGACATTAAAATGTATTGCTTAATATATGGCATGGCTTTACCATAATGAGCCATTTCCTGTTTACCTTTTATTTTACTGTCACCTCCTCTTCGAGTAATATGACCTACTTTTGAATCTCACATATGGAGTAAATTCTTTATTGTGGCAATTGTATCTCAATGCTTCTTTCTCTCCTGAAATCATGAGTTGCATAAATTACCCTAAACCATTTGCAGGAACTGGTTTTGTGTCCTCAAGACCCAGAAGCATATCGCACAACTAGAACTGTCACCTCAATCCATCAGCAAGTCCTTCACCTGATCAAGCCCATGGCTTTGACCACATGCTTCCTGGAGCTGGATTTGGATTTCCATCACAGGACTTTCCCATCTTAATTTATGTCACAATTTCCTGTTTACAAAAGCATCTTCTTACTTGGACTGTAAACTCTTTGAGGACAGTAACAGTGTCACGTCATGTCTGTCTCCCCCTCAGTAACCAGCACAGCTTTGTGCAGAACTGTCCTAGAACAAGCGTGCACTGAATGAAGACATTGTGCCGTCTGACCAAAAGGGAAAGCCTGTGTACCCAAGGTCTCATTTACAGCAATTCGTGTAGGTAAACAACCAACAGTTCAGCCAGGACTTGGCACTGTACAGGAGCCGTGAAGAGCATCATCCTACCTGTCCGTGTTTTCCTCTCCGCTGCCTGTCATGCATCTTAATTGACTGCGGTGCCAAGGCTCTGATGGACTGTCCTTGCCATCAGCCTATGACCATCTGTCTTGCCAGGCTGTGAATGGCAGCAGGTCAAGGGAGCCAGGCATGGAGCCAAAGCCAGGAAACCAGGATACAGACAGAACATGAGGGTCATGACAGTAATGGGGTTGGTCAAAAGTCATTAAACAAATAAAAATCAAAAAGACACTGACAGCAGAGGCCAGAGAATGATAAAAGTCCCAACGATGAGCAAATGGAAAATCAGCAAAAGTCCAAGCTTAGCCCCGAGTGGAAGGTTGTTATGGCCAAATGAGGTTACACACACAGATGGAGAGATAAACGGACAGGATTGAGAAAGGGTACTTGTCATATAATTTTAAGTAACAATCCCATGACCAAACCTATTAGAGCATTTTGAGCCAAACGAGTTTTTTCTAAGCCTTGTAATATCTTATGAGAAGCACAATTATATCGCATTGTATTATTGTCTAATAAAACATTCACTTATTAAAGTTCAACATTTAAAATAGAGCGCACATTTGCTAAACTATTTTGGACTTTCTTCTGTTTTGTAACATATCAGGAGCCTCCAAAAATTTAAGGTACCTGACTTCAGTGGTACTTTGGAGAGCCCGTTCTATACATTGCTTTGATCATAGTGACAAACCAACATCCAAGCAAATAAGAAATCAACCGGCTCTTTCCTCAGCAAGACCACATCCAGTCTCCTTAGCCTGCTTTCTAAGGCCTTCAAAGAACTGGCTCCAACTTACTTTTCCAACCTGAACTCATACTATTGGTAAAGAATAAAACTATACCTCCCTACTTCCCCTCCCCCACGGCAGAAATAAAGAAGCTTCCTGGAGTTCCATGAGCTCTGAGTAGGTCTGAGCCTTCCTCAGCTCCCCTCACCATTGGCAGGAGTAAGGAGACGGCCTCAGTCCCTGCATATTCCTGGCAAGACCTCCACCCTTTCTTTCCTCCACCGACACACAGCCTTGCCACCACATATGCCTTTGGGGCCAGTCTGACCTGGCCCTGTATCTCTGTGTATATACGACAGAGAAACCAGCTCAGACCCCCAGCTCTGGATTCATCCCCAGAATCATGTCACCCTCTCCCATCAGACTGCCTGGCCCTTTCCCAGTGTTTCTCTGTGATATCTGACACAAGATATATTTTTCTTATTATGTGGCTGTCCAACATCCTCCACTAGAACACAGGCTCTATGAGGACAGAATGTCTGTCTGTTTGGTTTCCTGCAGCATTCTTTCTGCAGAGAACAAGGCCTGGAACAAAACAGGCACACACACAAAATATTGCTCTAATGAATGAGAAAAAAACAATCGGAACAGTCTGCTCTACAGGCTGGAGTCAAACAAACATGACACTGTTCCACCACTCCATTCAAACAGTCCCCGATGCTGCAGCAGGGAGCCCTCCCTCGCTCCTGTCTGCCTCTGCAAATCCTACCTGTCAAGACCCATGGCAACCCCTCCTCCTCTAAAAGAATTCTCAGCCCGCTCTGACTCAGGTATCTCGTCCGCCTCTGAACTGCCTGCCGTGGTACTTACTTGCTGTCACTTAACCATTAAGCACGCTGCCTGTGCCAGCTCTGCACAGCTATGTGGAACCACTGTCTACCTCTTCTGTGGTTGTTTAACTGATCACTTTTAATTTGCCTTCTAATCTGGATTGTGACGTGATTAGAGCAGAAATCTCAATTTTATCCTTCCTTGTTTGTGCTGCAGGGCCTTCCATGGAATACGAGTTCAGCAAATTATTGTCGAATGAATGATTGAAATAATTTAGTCTTAAAGGCCAAACAAGTAGAATTCTGTTACCTATTATAAGGATGGGATTGGAGCTTCTTTTTGTTGTTGTTTACCTTTTAGTAAAAAAATAGAATAATCGTTGTGAAAGTATTTTAGAAACTACTGTAGGTAGGAACAGTAAAACCAGTGTGAACGTGGCCTGGGACAGACTTGGTACTCCAGTGGACTCTGTCTACCCAGCATCTGTTTACTCTCCTTCCTGGCAAGCCCTGACTTTGTTCAGGTGTCCACTCTTCTCTGCATAGTCATGTGCTTTGGGGGAAACTGTACAAACCTCATTCCAAGGGAGTGAGTCCTGAAAGCTCTAAACTAACGAAGGGTTCCCCCTGTCCTTGCCATCAGTTGCTATAGTCATTTGATGCCATTCTGGGCATTTGATGTCATTCAAACTAATAAATAGTGAGACACAGTCTATTAGGACACTTCTGGGCAAGATTCCTTGACCTTCAGGAAAAACATGAGGGAAAAGGCAGCTCCATCTATCTCTGGACATTGTTCTAACTGGTGGAATGCAGCTATCTTGTGAGCAGGTGAGGCTAGACTGGGGACAAAAACAACAAAATGGAAGCCTGAGAAGAAAGAAAGAGCCTAGGTCAGTGATGGCGAACCTATGACACGCGAACTCATTTTTTGGTTGATTTTTCTTTGTTAAATGGCATTTAAATATATAAAATAAATAGCAAAAATATAAGTCTTTGTTTTACTATGGTTGCAAATATCAAAAAATTTCTATATGTGACACGACACCAGAGTTAAGTTAGGGTTTTTCAAAATGCTGACACACCGAGCCCAAAAGGTTCGCCATCACTGGCCTAGGTCTTCAATGATGTGTATCAGCTGAATTAACCACCCTACAAGCCACTCTTGACTTTTTTTAATGAGATAAACATTTCTATATTTTAAGTGGAGGCAGCTGCTTTCTGTTGCAGCCACAAGCATTCTGTATGATGTCATGTTTTAAATGTTTGCTCAGAATAGGAACAAAGTACTGTAAGTGACTGTTCATAACAGCCTTAATAACAATAGCAATAATAATAGCCAAACCTTGGAAACAGTCCAAATGTCCACTAACTGATACTTGAATAAGGAAATTATAGTATATCCACACAATGGAATATTCCTCAGTAATAAAAAAGGAACAAGCTCCTGATACATCCAACAATATTGATAAATCTCAAAAGCATTATGCCAAGTGGAATAAGCAAGTCACAGAAGGCTACATATTACATAATTCATTTATCTAATATTCTAGAAAAGAGGAAAGTAAGTGTGATGGTTAATTTTATGTCAGCTTAGCGAGGCCATAGTACCCAGTTTTTGATCAAATATCTGTCTAGATGTTGCTGTGAAGGTATTTTTTTAAACTGTTGATAAAACATGCATAACAAAATGTATCACCTTAACCACTTTTAAGTGTATATGTGTTCAGTAGTATTAAGTACATTCATATTGTTGTGCAACCAATCTCCAGAACTCTTTACATCTTAAAAAACTGAAACTCTAGCCCTAGCCTGTTTGGCTCAGTGGATAGAGCATTAGCCTGTGGACTGAAGGGTCCAGGGTTTGATTCTGGTCAAGGGCATGTACCTCAGTTGCAGGCTCTATCCCCCACCGCTGTGCGGGAGGCAACCAATCAATGTCTCTCTCACATTGATGTTTCTCTCTCTGTCTCTCCCCCTGCCATCCACTCTGTCTGAAAAGTCAATGGAAAAATATCCTTGGGTGAGGATTAACAAAAACAAAAACTGAAACTGTAAACCCATTAAACAATAACTCCTCATTTTATGCTCCTCCCCAGCCCCTAGCAACCATACTTCTGCTTTCTGTTTATATATTCATTCTTAAAATTGTTGGCCTTTCTCACGTTCATTCAACAGATGTTTATTTAGGACCTACTATGCTCAGGGCACTGTGCCAGATGCTAAGAATAGAAAGTGAGTAAGACACATGGAGTAAAGATCACAGTGTAATTCAATATACTCTTCTTGCCTCCATGGACTGCAGAGGAAGGTGAGTGTGAACTGGCCCACACAGGTCAATAAAAGCTACCTTCTGTCAGGAGATGATGTCTGAATGAAGTCTTTAGGGTGATCATCAAGTGACCCAGTAGCCCACATGGTCCAGAAAAGGAAGAATACCACAGGCAAATATATATACTAGAGGCCCAGTGCATGAAATTCGTGCACTGGGGGTAGGGGGTATTCCTTAAGCCCGGCCTGCACCCTCTCGCAGTCCGGGACCATAGGGTCTGGGCTCTGCCATTCATCACCACCCACAGGGAGGCCCTGCCTGCCCTGCCCACCCAGCCAGGGCTCTGCAATGGGTCCTCCCAGCCATAGCGGCTTGCTTCAGCCCTCACAGCCGCCCAGAAGCTTTGTCCAGAGGACGTCCGAAGACATCCGGTCTATCCGGACTAATTAGCATATTACCTTTTTATTAATATAGATTATTAGTATAGAAGATACAAAAAGACAGAAACAAAAGACAGGTCACTACGTGTACTAGACCATATACAACTACAGCTTTGCTGAAACCCAGTAAACACTAATACTTGTGGGTGGTGAGAAACTTCTGTGTGGGAGCTGTATTACTATATTGCCAATATCATTAATTAATTATTGTTCTTTGTTTATTTTTCATTATAGGAAGAAAAATAGGATTTCTGCAGTCCTATTAATTCTGAATAAACTCAGTTTGATTTTCCTATTTTTGCTAAGGAATTAATGTTTGTCCTAGTCAGAAAAAAGTCCCTCCTTACTATCTCTGTGTTGGATAAGCTCTATACAGAGTTGAAGTTCAGACCCCACAGGTCCAAGGGAATGCACTTTTCAACCTCAGGGGACATCTTATTTGACCAACATGCTAGACCTATATTTCAAATGTTATACACGTCTGCATTAAGCAGGAGGAAGAAATTCTCTTTCAGTTCTCCATATAATCAAAACAAAGAATCCATACAGGATCATTTTTTTCTTACTAAGCACTGTTTAAAATGCATTATTATATCAAAGAACATAATTTTTTTCTATATTCCGACCACAGCTGAAAAAGTAAAAGTTTCCACTTGTCTACAGCTTTCGAGTGTTCAAAGCACTTTTACATATTGCTCATTTGAACCTCAAAACAACCTTGGAATATTATCCCTGCTTCTGCAGAGAAGGAAACCAACGCTGAAAGTAAGCAGCTTACCCAAACTCACATAAGTATGATGACTGAAATATGCTGCTTCCAGTTCATTTAGCCACCATCTAGTCTGAGGCCTTCTGAAAAGTCTCATTCAAGACTGGACTAATTGTCCCTTCTTTGGTTTCCCATTGCCCGTGCCTATCCCTACCGAAGCTCTCATTTACCAGCGCTTCTCAAACTTCAAGGGGCATGAAAATCGCCTGGGAGTCTTGTTAAAACGTCCATCATGATTCCTTGATTTGGGAGTGGGGCTGAGATTCTGCGTTTCCAACAAGTTCCTGAGTGATGCTGACCCTTCTGGTCTGAAGCATTCCAGTGGATCATTACAGCCTGTTTTTGTTTGTTTTTAATTCTCCTGCACTGCAGTGTACGTTACAATAAGGCCACGAACTGTGCATTTTTAACCATAGCATTCCCAGCATTTAACTCATGTCAACAATTAAAATTTTAAAAGTCTCAGTAAATATGAAATAAATGAATGAATCAGTAAATAAATGAATACATAAAATCCATTATTTGCTAGCTTACAATTGTTTCCATTAGGTCATGCTGTATCTCAAAAACATGGCCCAGACTCAATATCTCAGTGGCTAAACACATTAAAGAGTTTTTTTCTTGCTCACCTAAGGACATGCATGTTCCCACTGCGGGTAGCAGAGGGAAGGTAGGGCGTGCTCTGCTCCGCTCAGTCATTCGGAATCCAAGCTGACAGAGGCTGTGCCCACTGCAGTATGAGACTTTCAAGGTCATCTTCAAAGTCAATATCTAAGTGGCACATGATGCCTGGAAATAATCCATCACTTCTGCCTCTATTCCTAGAGAATCTGAGAAATGTAGTCACTTTCCACCCACAATATAAAGAACAGCCCTCTATTCACGACTACCCACAGCCCTTTAAAGGCATTCCACACTTTCCAAGATTCTATACAAATCATGATTTTTCCTTTTCCTGAAATTCCTTTACCCCAAACAAGCTCCCTCTCTTCAATTCCTACCCATCTTCCGGTGCATATTTCAAAAGATGTTGTATATGCAGTTTTTTCAGATCTCCCAAACAAATTTGTTATCCCCCCTTTTTCAAATCTTTCTAGTACTTTTTACTTTTCTAATCATCTCTAACACATTATATCATGCACCTCAATTAGGATGTACTTATACCAGTAAGTTCCTAAAGAGCAGGAACTATACCTGAATCATTTTGGTAGCCCTTTCAGCACCTAGTGAAAATCTTATACATAACAGTAATTCAGTAAATAGTGCCATCTGTAAGGTGAAGTGAAAGCACATATAATAAATATCAAGAGCTCATCTGGTAACGACCTTGCTTGTGTTTTTCAACAGAGGAGACAGCTATAACTCCAAAAGCGAAAGAAACTAGAAGAACTACCAGTGCTCAAAAGCTGCAAACATAGCTAGAGCCGTGGCGTAAAATGAAATACTTCTGGTTCATATACTTCCACCGAGCAACACTGCATTTTATACACTCCTTCTTTAATGGTACAGACATACAGTTTTTAACATCACATGGAGACTCATAACCTTCAGAATACAGCATGAATCAGCTGCCTGCACTGCAAGGAGACTATAAAATGCCATCAAGAATGTCCTAACTGAAACAGTAAACTTTTAAAGTACAAACAATTCATCTGTTAGCAGCCTGGCATTTGGCTGTCCGGGAAGTAAATACATGAGAAAGATATCTGTAAAGAGATCCCATTACCTGTGTAAGTCAGACGTTTTCAATCACGGATCTGCAGCCGACGCAGGTAAGAGGTGCGGTGACCCGGCCTTTTCGCAGTGGGCGCTGCATAAGCAATCGCTCCGTCCTAACATGAAGACTTTCTAATCAGCAGCCCTGGAATCTGTAATAACTGGCTTAGGCTGAGCCGAATGTGCCCTCACTCACCAGCTTACGGGCCTGGGCTCTTAGATATACAATCTATAAAAGAAGTCCTTAGAAACATAAATCTGAAAACAAATCCATTACCTTACCTTCCGGTGTTTCAAACCCTTGCCCAAATGGACTGGTTTGCTCCAGGGAACTCCGCGTCTGAGCTCAAGGGCTCACCCAGAGACGCCGTGTCTGCTTTGGCTTTTCACCTGAAGTCTGGAACCAGCAGCTTCCTGCAGCTCAAACTTTTCGGGGTGCAGGTGGCTGCCTCAGAGGGAGCAGCAGCGAAGGGTGTAGTTAGAGACTCTTCCCAAGGAAAGGGATCCTCTTCATTCCTGACACTTCCCTGTTGCTTCCCAGCTGGTCCCGTTCACAGGGGCAGGGAGAGGCTGGGGAAAGGCAGGTCACGCCACAGGGAGAGGTGGCATCTTTCACGAGCCAGGGGACTTCCATGCCAGGCTTGTCCTGGGAGCTGCAAGCCGAGTAGATCTGCGCATCCGCCTGGCACAACCTTGAAAGTTTATGTGGAGGCATTAACGGGGCGCAGTCACGTTTACCGTCCAGACGTCTCACCAGCACATTCATTACTCTCTCGAGGCGGTGTCCTGGGGAAAAAGCAACAGCTCCCGCAGTGCCACGCAGGACAGAGGTACGTTCTGAGGACAGGGGAGAGGGCGAGGGGCCTCCGACTGCCTGGGTCCAGCTCCCGGGGCCACCAGCCCTCAGGTCCTCTCGGCAGCGACTCCTCTAACACTCCACCCCTCATCCTCCAATCTCCCCAGCCTCAGGGCCTTAATAAATCGGGAGTTGGGATCATGGGGCTCTTATTGGGAAAACGTGTTACTTATTTTGTGCTTCATCATCTGAACTTGTTTCCTCGTGCAGGGGCTTACTCTGTTGCTGTGGTATCGCCCCCCGCCAACCCCCCAGGCAGCCAGATAGTTGCCAAATGAGTGGCCTCCATGCTAATGAAACCCCTTGCTGACCATCCACAGCACGTTGTGGAGAAGGGGGTGTGTACAACTGAGAGGCGCTCACAGGGGTGGAGTTTTGGAGAAGGTCATCCAGAGAGCATGACCTCCGTTTGACCCCAGAGCTATTGTAGACTCCTCAACCCGCCCACCTCCCCTGTCCCTAGTATGTGCCTCCTGTCCACCGTTCCCACAGTAGGAACCATCCTTAACAACACAGCCTTGAGAAAGTAAGGTGTTGAAGCCAGGTGGCTGGTATATGCCACTGAATCCAGTTCATGCCTCTAAGTAACTTTTTAAGATTCTGGCCCGCAGGTGCAGAGATCTATTTACTCACCTTGGCGCCCAAGGCAAGCCTGGTGTGCCGTTTCCTGGCTTGTTAGAACTGCCACCTGCCAACCTGGAGGTCTGCTTTCTTTGGGTTCTCCTTGCCCTCTGTGTCTGGAGGATCAATTTCAGATTTCACCTGGGAGATGTCGGAGGTTGCAAACCAACATTTCCACCACCATCACACACCAACTATGAAGCAGGTGGGTGCAGAAGAATAAAGGAGGGGAGTGGAAGAAAGCTTAAGCAACGTTTCTTGCTAGAAAAGAGGGAAAAATAGGATCAGACTAAGAACTTTAGAGCTTAAACACTGAAAAAATTATAATGCATTCAATTACACCCAATATGTGTAAAGGAGAATCAACAAAGTTCTGATTTCTCATGTTGATGATTTTTATCTTTATCACTTAACAGAGAAATATAAAATATGAAGCTTTTTCCCAAAGAATTTTAGATACAATGTTACGGTTCTCCTAAGGCTAGGCTTTCTTACTAAGTAGTCCCTTGTGGGACGTAGGGGCTTTAGGAAGTGGTCACACCTAATTCCATGGCTGTCATCTCAAAATTTAGGATTTCTGGGGGTTATGACAGGTAATCAAGCAAACTGAACTTACTTAAGCTTAATAATTAATTTATCAATTAAACTTACTGTAATAGTAATAATTTTCTAGTTTATAAGTTTGTAATTTAGGGTGAACTCTTGAGAGTGACCTATTAAGGGTCCGACTTGACCACTTAGGTAGCCACCTCCCTGTGTGTGTGTGACAGAGCTAAAACTTACCCCATATTCCTCCTGTACTCCACCCACAGGTGGACGCATGTTACTGATAACCAGCTTGTACTCTGAGTAACACTGTGTGATGACGAATGTTACTGATAGCCACCTGGACTGCCGTGGGCCAGAACAGGCTTAAAAATCGGTCCCCGACTTTAGACATCGATCATCCCCTCTTGATCCACGCTCCACACTGCCTTGCTCCAAGCCTGACGGCAGAAGAATGGCCAAACCTCCGTGAGACTTCGGTCGCCCTCCTCCCACTGACTCGACCCAACCAGACGGGCCAGCCACCCAAAGACGGATCCTCTGCTACTGCCCGCAGAGGACACCACTCTTCCCCGGGGACCCCGTTAAGTCTGAGACCACGGCACCAGGAACCTTGTGCTGTGTGATTTCCAACTGCATATTTTTTTGTGTGGCGTAATTCCTCCGGCAGTCTTAACTATATTAATATAAGGTCAGATGATAATGCCTACCCTAGGTCCTGCTTGCTTAGAATAGTCTCTTCATTAGCAACTACTTAATGTCCAAACACCTGCACAGTTAAGTTTATCTCAAGGGACGCCTTGGATAACCCCCCACATACTCTACTCAGACACTTACATTATTAATTAAAGGGGTATTTAAGGATCTTCTATGTGATCATGTTGAATATTGCAGGGGACACAAAGGTAAGTAAAGCAGTAGTCCTTCCCTTCAAGAGGTTAATTGTCTGGGGAATTTTTGTGGTGGTTTTTGAGTGAGGATGGTAGTAGAAAAAGGTTTAAAAAGTACAAAAATAATTATAGGATATGAAGGAATATAAGTTCCAAAAGAAAGAGGAGTACCTGAGGGTTCAGAGGAGGAAGAGAAGATAATTGGTTGAATGGAGTAAGAAGAGTTTTTAAATGGGTATGATATGAAAAAAGACTTGAAGGATTGCCCAGCCGGTGTAGCTCAGTGGTTGAACATTGTCCCATGAATCAGGAGGTCACAGTTTGATCCCTGGTCAGGCACATGCCCAGGTTGCAGGCTCGATCCCCAATAGGGGGCATGCAATAGACAACCTATTGATGATTCTCCCTCCCTCTCCCTTCCACTCTCTGAAATCAATAAAAACATATTTTTAAAAAATGACTTGAAGAATAGCTAGTGTTTTGTCAAAGGAAACAGGGTGAGGAAAGTTTATGTAAAAGGACAGCATAAATAATAGCATTCATCATCATCATCATGACTGGCATTTACTGAGTACTCACTCGATGTTAGGCACTGCGCTTGGTCCCTTACCTGGGTTTACTCCTGTAATCTTCATTACAATCAGGAGTCTATTCTTTGCATTTTACAAAGGAGGAAACATAAACTCTTATTAATTGCTCAGGACCATATAGCTAAAAGTAGCCCAATCTGAAACTGAGAGCAGCAGTTCAGGTAACTGCAAGAAATCGAGTTTGAATAGAGCACTTAGTGCATATAAATAAATAAAAGGAACTAAGTCTAACAATGGGGGTCAGAATTCCCCAAGTCTCCAAATGCTGAATTAAGGACTTCATGCTTAGTTGACAGGCAATGGGCAGCCCCTAAAAGGTTTTGAGTATGTTTTGACATTGCCCGAGCTAATAGCATTATGAAGACCTACTGGAGGGGAGGGATCTAGAGGGGTTGTAAGACCAAGAAATCATTGTCAATTTTTTAGGTAGGAAGCAAACTTAGAGTGAAGGCATTGATAATGAAATGAGGTAAGGGATATGATAAACATAAGAAGGTCAAATCAATATAATGTGTCAACTAATTGAGCTCTAGAAATCTTGGAGAAAATAGGAAGTGAACAGTGACTTCTAGATTTAGGGTCAGAGGCTGAAGTTATGGTTTCAGAAAAAGAAATAGGTAAGAAAAAATTGTTGAAGGGAAGATAATGCCTATGAAAGCCTCCTCCTCCTGCTGCCCCTCCTACTTCTGCTGATCTTCCTCCTCCTTCTGTTGCTCATCATCACCATCATCACCATCGCCATCATAGTAGTCTACAAGTGATGACAGTTACACATGTTAACCAAAGTAACATTGAAAGCCAGCTCATTAAATACACACTAACAACACCCTCAAATAAGGAAATGGAGAGACAGATAGGCAAATGACTTGCCCAAGGTCACAACATTAATAAAAATGCAGTGGAGCCTGAATTATACACCCAGGCATTCTGGCTCCAGAGTCCACCTTGAAACTTTTTAAACTGAGTGATGGATGGACATCAAAATGTTATTGTTGGAAAACTTTCTTATCAGTGCTTCTCAACAGTGTACATAAGGGAAATTAGGATTACTAAACAGTCTCATCGTTGCTGGGAGGATCTCTAGCCATGATAGTTCAGGCAGAATATCAGTCCTGAAGCCTTCCCGCTTTTCTCCTTTCACCCATGGCTAGGATTTCATCTGCTTGTACCTTGCAGTGCTCCATTAACTTTTCAGAGGCTGCCTGCTAGGATCTGTCGCCTCAGTCTGTGTAATCCGCATTCTGCCCTTTGTAAGTAATACGGATATTCTCTCCTTTGCAGAAAGATGATCTGACCTTTTGCACTTTTCATTCTTCTGATCTAATACATCTGCACACTGTGTGATGCAGCCTGGGTTTCTTCTCTTCTTTAGCAAGGCAATTTGAAAATATTTACACAGCATTTTGCATGTGGCGCGGAACTCAGCTCTTGCTGTGGTGCCGGCTACAGAGGAATTGTTTTCATTTTGCTCAATTACAGCCTCCTCCAGTGTCTTGATGTGATATATTTATTTGATTTCCTTGTTTCTCTTTTCCTGGTTCCAAAACAATGGAGTTGAACCACCTGGGATCATGAGGAGGGGCCAATGAAAAAGAAGGCCACACCCATGGAGAAAAGGAAAGGAAAAGGGAGAGGTGGTCCCCTGAGAAGCCCCCAGATGGTATGAGTCAGGCAGCGGCTGCCTGGGCCTTGCCTCTTGACTCCAGGGAATGTCAAATGAGCTGGCAAGGCGGGGAGGACACAACAACAGCATCACACATCCTTCTGGCTCGGTCTGGTCTCGCCATCGTACAGGACTCCAGGCCCACAAGACTAAATGATGCTTTAGGACTTTTCCCCAAAATTTACTATGATAAATTTTTTAAACATACAGAAAAGTTGAAAAATTGTTATATTGATCATAAGTATTCCTACTGGCTAAATTCGATAACTGTTAACATTTTTATCTGTGTGTATCCACATACATAAGTATATATTTATCTGTGTGTACATATTTGTTCTACTGAACCATTTGAAAGTATCTTACCAATATCATAGCACTTTATTCATAATCACTTCAGTTTGCCTCTAATAGAAATTAAGAGTTTTCCTTAAAGAACATACCATTATACCTCAAAAACCAGGGGGGAGGGGTGGGAAAAGATCAACCAAAGAACTTGTATGCTATGCAATATCGTGCCTGGCACATTACGTATACTCAATAAATGCTAGCAATTTTTATTTCAATCCCAGCCTGCTAACACTCTAGCAGTGACTTATGGATACATTGAATGAGCTAGCAGGATACTAGACCAGCAGAGCCAGTAGACTTTACCTCCTTGACACTTTTGCCCTGAGAGTGGTTAAGAGATCACAAGGTTAGTTTGTAAAATTTTCCTGAACCTGCCCCGTAACCACCTATGGTCTGAAAACCAGATGGTGGATAGGAAACAAATGTATCTGCTATGTTAGGACAAAGGAACACAGTACATTTGTAAATGTGTGTGTAAGCCATCTTCTGTGGGGGCTCTCTACATCTGTCACTGTCCATACTCACTTACAACATGTATTAGGCACCTCCTGTATTCCTGTCATTGAGCATAACAGAAGATAGGCCAGTAAAGAGCCGATGCCAAGTGCCAGTGTTCTCTCCTTCTACATATTTATGTCGCTTAGTCTTCACCAATGACTCTGAAGTACATACTATGTTATCCTAATTCTAAAGATTAGGAAACTGAGACACAAAGAGGTTAAGTCATGTTTTGAAGTCACACTGATAAATATTAATGATTTAGTCCTTGTTCTCATGACACTTACAGCCTGCAGAATAGAAGGGTTTTTTGAACACCTTAAACTCTATTCCATGTAATACTATCTAAAAGCTGGCAAGCATCCAGGTGATCAGAAATTAGCTTGATATACAATTTTAATTTAAGCATTTGCCATCATGTGTCTCTAGCATTCCTGGTGGGTGTCTCATTATTTATCTACACAAGAAATATAACAAGCTTCTTGTCCAAGTAATTTTGACAGCCTTTAGTAGGTTAAACTGGAGCTCTTCTAAAACCTATTAGCAATACTAATATAACTCTGTTCTAAAATTTAAAAATGTGAAGTGTGCTAATACAAGTGTAAGTAGGTTAACTGACAATTTTGTTTGAAGTGGCATTAAGAAAGCTGAAATATAGTGTATTCCATTAGCAAGACACCAGCATAAACAAAGTTTGTTAAGAATGACTAAGATATAAAACATAACATGTCAGAGAATATTTCACTACTATAAAAAAACTAAAATTAAGTGCAATGACTAGGTACATATGATTCAGAATGTTGCTAATTAAATTGCAATCATATTAAGAGTATTATTTTACCAAGCATGTGTGCAGCATGAAGATTTCCACATTGAGGATGTGATCATTGTTGATATAATGGGTGGATCCAAGGAGACTACATCTGTCTTTGGACTTTAAAATGCCAGTGGTGCATTTTTAAGATGTACTATAAATATTGCTTTAAAGAAGGTCGTTCTCAAGAAACCACAGTCATGCATGAAGGAAATACACCTGGAGCGGTAGAATATAGCTTCCCGGAGTTAAAAAGGATCTTGAAGTTTCCTCGGGACTTTGGGTAGAGAACTTAAATCAACAAATAATAACAAACAATCATCTGAGCATCTTCTCTGTGTAGGCATCTACACATGGGGCTTAGATGCCTCCTCATAACATCTTAAAAATGTGTTTCTGTGTGTTGTGTGCTTTTTCTCACTCCTACCACCCCTCCCAACACACATACACACACACACACACACACACACACACACACATACTATAAAAAATATATTTTTCCCTATGTTTAATATCTGCCCATATTTTTTTTTAATTCTCACCTGAGGATATGTTTTTATTGACTGTTAGAGAGGGGGGGGGGGAAGAGAGAGAGAGAGAGAGAGAGAGAGAGAGAGAGAGAGAGAGAGAAACCTGGATGTGAGAGAGGAATACCTATCAGTTGCCTCCCATACACACCCTGACCTAGGATGGAACTGGCAACCTAGGTATGTGCTCTGACTGGGAATAGAACCCACAACCTTTTGGTGTAGGGATGAGACTCCTACCAACTGAGCTACCCGGCCAGTGCAAGAGTGCCCATATTTTGTGGTCAATACATAATTGATAAACAAATAAAATGAAAACATGTAAGACACAGTCTTTGCCCCTATAAGGAGGCAGCATGAGATAAAAGAGAGAGCACTGCACGGGGAGTACAGAGACCTGGTTCTCTCCTTGGCATGGCCAGGACTTGACTTGTCAGCCTCAAGCAGAGGACTTTACATTGCTCAAGTGTAAAGCAGTTCAGCTACCTCTGGTGTTTGTCAGGGTGTGGAACCCCTCCCTGGCCCATGACCAAATCAAGCCCATCCGAATTTCATCAGCTGTATAGCAAATTTCCTAAAATTAAGTATCAACTGGATAGCTCCTAATATGCCTAAAGAAAGTTTGTCAAATCCAATTGTCTCCGTATCCCAGAGTGCACTTGGTCCCAGAGTGGTCCTGACACCCCAACAGCACCTTTCTCCTCTGGCTGCTGTGCCCTGAGTCTGTTACTTGGAGCAAGAGGCCTCTCTCCAGGCCCTAGGTCAGGAGTTGGGGTGCACTGTATAGGGAGTGGATGGTACAAGACAGTGATGGGGGGATGGGCCAGGAAGAGCTGACAGCGTCCTCGGTGCCTGTGGACAGGGAAAGCAAAGGCTGCCAGTTCTGCACACATCTAGAAGTGTGTTCTGAACAGGAGCCTGACTGCAGGCAAGCCACACTCTGAGGCTGGGGTGTGACCTGCAGAAGATGGAATAAGCAGAAGAACATTCTGGTCTTGCCTTTCACTTTTTTCTCCCTCTGCCTACTTCCTCCTCTCTCGCTAATTTTGTCTCCCTCTTTCCATGCATCTCTCCAGATGGAAAACCATATCCTTCTCATCCTTTATCCCTCCCTCATTTTCCCTCAATTTTCCTCTCTCATTCCTTTCATTCTTCCTCAAAAAGCCATAATATACATTTTATTTGTTTTTGTGTATTAAATCAAATAGTATGTTCTACTTTCATTTTTAAAGAAAAGAAATTGAGTAATTTAAAATTTATACTTTTTCCTCCCTTAAAAAAAAAGGCCCAAAGTTTGTTTTAAATTGTTCTTTACACATCCATTGCCCGAGATTATTTTTAGGTCAAAGACTCCCCAAAATAAATAGAATCCACATGAGACTTTTTGAAGTCCTGCTTTCTAAAATGTTTGTCCCCAAGATCTGGCTTATTTCTCCCTTGAATTCAGAGAAAAACTATACAGTTTGAGTCTGTGGAAGAAGTTAGTACAAGTGTGACTTGCAGAAGCTAGCTGCTCTCTAGACCAGGCCAGGAGAGAGACACTCCCCTGCTCTTACACATCACACTGGCCCAAGCAGGGGTATGCTGGGCACGAAATGCACACTGTCTTTAGAAGGTGACAAATTTGCCTATATTAAAGCAAATGCCTCTGTCTCTGGCCTCTTCAATGTCTTAGAGGAAGGATTCAAGACTCACCAAGGAAGGCCTGCACATTGGGCTTGAGGGCAATGAATGGCCTTATGCATGGACTTCCTAGACTGTTTATTTAGCACGGGTATTTCTTAAAAACAAAGACAGGATTAGGGTGCTCAGGATCAGGGTTCCCAGACAAACACTATAACCTCATCCACACTAACATGTCTTTTTATAATAATAGCTCCTTTTATCAAGCCCATACTATGTGGTAATTATTGTATACCCTTACGTAACTCACTCCACTCATTCATCCTTTCAACTACCATTATTTCTACTCTAGAGATAAGAGAAATGAGGCTTGGGAGGACCAGTAATTGACCCAAGTTAGCAAACTGTTAAATGTTAGAGATGAGATTTTGACACCAAACCCCGTGTCCTCCCTACACACTCTATTTCTCATTTAAAATAATTGACCTTTCCTGCCCCTTCCTAAAACCAAGAGACTCCATGATCTCCATAATATCACCATTTTCATACATTTCAAACAATATCTTGTTCTTTGTCAGATGTCTTTATTCAAGTTTGTTTTAATCTCCAAAAAAAAAAAAGTTTTCTCAGCTCATGCTTAAGAACCTTGATTTCCACTATGGTTATTTGTTTTGTATAGCAAGTGCTTTCTCTAGCTAAATCAGGAGCCATACTCTTAGTCACTTAAGCATGCAGGGCTGAGCACGGAGCACAATCCAAGGTAGATATGAAAAATATGCAAAGAGGTCACTTGGATCTGGGAGTTCAGGGAGCGTGAGGAGTAACTGGCATGGATCAACCAGAGAGGAGACTGGTGTGTTTTCAGGAATAGGTTTGCCAAGTAGAATGTGGTCAGATTAGGAATGACACTGAAAGCCATGTGCCATGCAGATAGTTTAAACTTGAGGTTTCAGGCAAGAGGAAGCCAATAAAGATAGTTGATTAGCTGTGTGGCAATAAGAAAAGCAACAATTCAGAAAGACCCCCCTCACTGCAGTGCAGGATGAACCACAGCTGGAAGGAGAATGAGCCCAGATGCACCAGCCAAATCCAGCATGAACTAATAAGGGCTCAGACAGGGAGTCCAGGAAGAAACAGCAATGATAGCTCAACACTGAACTAAGCTGAATTATGTTTCATTAAGACAATTATCTGTTTAAATTACCTAGAGAGCTTGAGTGGTGATTTAGTTGCTGATGTGTTTAATAATGAGAAAAAAAACTAATATATTACACTTAATATTTTTGTCTCAAATCCTTGCTGTTTTTTCTCTTTAATACACTGGAACCATTGTATTCTTGACAATATCCCAATATGTGTCTTTTTTTAAAATTCTTGGGAGAAAACTCGAGTTTTCATTATGAGTTGATAAACAGGTGCAGCTGGGAAGGGGTAGCTGGCATAGAAGGCCTGGGTTTGGTCCCAGGTCTACCAATTAGAAGCTGTGTGGCTCTAAGCAATTTTCCCACCATTCTGAACTTCAATTTCCTCAACTGTGAAATGAAGAGTACAATACCTTCTAATCTACAAGAATATGATCAAATTGAAATGAAAAAAGTACATGAAAGCACTTCATACATTTTATAGTGCAATGTGAGTGCAGACTTTTATTTTTGTACACTATTATTCATAAATTAAAACTAAAACTTGTACTCCTTCAAAATAAACTTCATTTTTAAAAATCTCTACAGTCGCTTACTTCCTGCAGGTATTGGGGTGCACCCAGCAGCAGAAAATGGCAGGAAGTCATCAGGCAAGCAGATGACATCAGAAATACCGTCAACCAAGAATAAGACCACAGTCCTGGCCAGGTGGCTCAGTTGATTGGAGTTTTGTCCTACAACAAAAGGTTTCAGGTTTGATTCCCAGTCAGGGCACATAGATAAGTTCTGGGTTTGATCCCCAGTCGGGGCATGTACAGAAGTCAACTCATCCATGTTTCTCTCTCTCTCTCCCGTTCTCTCTCTCTCTCTCTCTCTCTCTCTCTCTCTCTCTCTCTCTCTTTCTCTCTCTCTCTCCAATTAATAAAAAACAAATGTATCCTCAGGTAAGGATTTTAAAAAGAAAAAAAGAAGAAGAAGAGGACCCCAGGCAGGTCTGATAAACAACACCCATGATGCTTGACAAACAGAAACACACCAAGACTTGGGAAAAGGACTGGGTATCAGAAACGTCAGGCATTGGGTGCTGGAATCCGGGGGCTCAGCCCAGGGAGGATTTACCAGGGTGAAGTCAGACCCCAATTTCAGAGAAACTTAGAGACAGAAAAACCAAGGCAGGAGCATAGGCACAAAGACAAAACCAGAGAGAGCTGTGTGACCAGAGATGAGTTACAAGGAAAGAATCTGGCATAAGGAATGAGGTGACAATTTTGTTATGGAACCAGGATTTAAGAGGTGAGCCATGCAGCCCCAAGAATAATACAACGCTGAGCTGCCTGAGTCACTGGCCTAAGGTTCTGGATACGTCCCCTCTGCTGGTGGGGTTGATGTGCTTTAAAATTTAAGTGCCGGAGGTTATAGTTATACCTATTAAATTTCATCTTGTTCCTTTGGCTCATCAGTCCAGCTTGCCAGTATCTTTTTGAATCTTGACACTGTCATCCAAGTAATTAGTTGTTGCTCCCAGCTTCGTGTCATCTCAGATTTGAAGAGGGGGCTTTTCATGCTTTGCTGCTGGTTTATTAAAAATTCGATAGAGCCCTGTGGCACATCCCTAAAAACTTCCTCTAGGAGACAGCCAGCTTCAAAGCCAATTAAGATACCCTCAGTGAGCCCCATTTCTTCACCTTCCAGCAAGAGCATCAAAAGAGGACTGAGGGAAGAAGTAGCACCTTCATCCCCACACCAGCACACCCAGCAGCGTCCCTCTCCAAAAACTGCCAGGACAGAGGTCCAGAGAATGGCCAGCTGGAGGTGGGAGGGCCTGTGGCTGCCCCCTGCCATGGCTGGGCTCTGGCTGCCTGGCCAGCCTCAGGGGAAGTACAGTCTGGATTTGGGGCCTCAAGCCGGGCCTGGCCTCTCTGGGGACCTGGAAAGCAGCCACAAAGGGAGGGGGTGCTGCTGCTGCTGGAAACAGGATCCCCTGGGGGCTGATGGGGAAGCAATCATGTCTGGCCAAGGGTGAAGGGAGCCCAGAGAAGGAAAACCAAGAAGGCTCAGAGAGGGGCAGCACTTGCCCAAGGTCACACAGCAAAACCATGGGGCAGCCAAAGGGTGTGTGAGTGTGCAGGGAGGTGACAGCTGAGGCAGCTCCTGCCCTAGAACAAGTATGTAGCTATTCCCAACACAGAGCAAGCAATGCTTATAAGTGAATGAATGAATGAATGAATGATGCACAGCCCTAAGTTTAAAGATGGGAGAACTGAGCCCATTCAGCATGGCTCAGTGGTTGAGCATCGACCTATGAACCAGGAGGTTGGGGTTCAATTCCCAGTCAGGGCACATGCCTGGGTTGCGGGCTCAATCCCCAGTGTGGGGCATGCAGGAGGCAGCTGATCGATGATTCTCTCTCATCACTGATGTTTCTGTCTCTCTCCCCCACTCCCTTTCACTCTTAAATCAGCAAAAATACATTTTTTAAAAAAGAGAGAGAGGACTATCAAATGTCTTGCTAAAAGCTCAAACACTGACAGTCATAGCTCTGCCCTCGAGTTTCCATCCTCTACTCCCCTCTCATGCAGTTAGCTACCTCTGCACACATGCCACCTCCTCCCACCTCAAAGTCACAGTCAGTCTTTCTGCCAAGGTCTTCTCCCTGCACCTGAGCCAGGAATCCCAGCACCTCAAATCTCCCCTAGGTCTTATATTGCATTATTTTTCCTCTCCGTTTCTCATCTCGTCCTTTTTACCAGCTTCTTCCTTAGCCTAGCAAGGTGGTTCTTGAACTTTTCGCATGCATCAGAATCTCCTGGAAGGATTGTTAAGCCACAGATTGCTGGAGCCGAAGAATTTGCATTTCTAACAAATTCCAGTGGTTCTGACAAGTGGCCCTTGGACCAGTAGCATCAGCCCTACCTGGGAACTGGTTAGACATGCACATTCTCAGGCCCCACTCCAGACCCACTGAATCAAAAATTGGGGGGCTAGATAGAGCCCAGCAATCTGTGTTTTAATCACACCTCCAGGTGAGTCTCATGCACCCTAAAGTCTGGGAATCATTGGTCAGCTTATTGAATAAAAACAGAGCATTACAGCCAGGGAAATTTGAGTTTGGATTCCTGCTGTCTCCCTTCCTGTCTGTGTACTGAGGTCACATGGCTTACTATCTCTAAGCCTCAATATTTTAATCTAGAACTGGGAATGATAATACCCATCCCTGTGAATGGTCATGAAGATGAAATGAGATAATGTAAGTAAAGCACTCACTCAACTATTCAATAAATGGAAGCAATATTTGCTTAATCTATTTAAAAATGCCTAAGTCTCTATCGTTATTTAAAACAATAAAAATCCTTCCCTCTACCCAGTGTCCCACTCTAACCTTCATAGCCAAGCCCATAAAAATCTCCGTTTTCTGTCTTCATTTTCTTACATCTCATCACTCGTTAGGTTGCCACAATTGGCTTCTGTCCTCAACACTCCACTATACTGCCTTGCTAAGATCATCAATGATCAAATTCTGAAGGTAGTGGGCTCTGCAGGTCTCATTTTGTTAATATCTGTCTTGTTTGTGAGATTCTCACTTCCCTTGGTTTTTATATAGCCACCCTTCATGATGCTAAGCCGACCTTCCTGCTAATTCTGTCTTGTTCTCTTTAACTGGCTCCTCCCCCCGCTACTGTTCTGCAAGATTGGCGTTTGTTTCTCCTCACGCGTGACCACAGCTTTGCCTACCACCAATCCACATTCCCAGACAGGAGCTCTCTGGAGCCACATGACAACCACATTTCCCAACTCAGAAGACCCAGGGCACCTCAAAGTCCACACAACCCAAAGGCACACTCATTGTGCGCTTCAGAGCTGTTTCTCCTTCTCAATTCCCAAATAGACCAGGAGCTCTTGAGGTCAGAGTCATGGTCTGACTATCTCTATTCTCCCATACCTGGCCTCAGAGCCAGTTAAGCACTTAACAATGTGTGTATTTAGTAAATGTATGTATCAACAAAGTGAATTATGTCATGTTAGCTAGTGACTTTTATAAAAAGAAATTTTAAAACTCTCATAGGAAAAAGGAAATGAATTAGTTTCTAAATACACGCTGTTAGTCAAAGTCATCACTTCTTCTAGATCTTAACTTCAAATTCACCAGTCTTTAGTGCCTAAAATCCATCTTTTCCCTTATTAATAATTGGGATCTCTACCCATTCCAGACTTTGGATACCTCTCTTCATAAATCCTACAAAATTACCAAGAGTAATTTCATCATCACAACAGTAAGCACTTCAGTTCTGCTAGAATACAGTTTACCCAGAGTCTTGAATACCTGTCAGCAGTTAAGTGTTTTCTCACTATTACTTATCTGGGGCTTCTGTTCCTTTTTAACTATGTTTGTTCTGCCATTTTCATTTTGAAGATCATTCTCCTTGATAGGAAGACAGAGGTGAAATCAAAGTTGAGTAGTTTTGTTCTCTGGGTCACTTAGCCTTATACCACCCATCCCTACTCCATCAAGCCTTTTCCTCGTCCTGATTCTTTAGTTCAAAATATAGTTTCCAATGTCCTTTTCTATCATCTTGAGCATTTTTATCATGACAATGTTTAGACTTGCTGATCATATTACTGAATTTTTATCCACTTTAGGAACATTCATTCTTGGCAATGAGCCCCTCCTCAATCTTTTGTATCCGGGCCAAAAGAGAGCAGGTAGGGACCTAGGCTGAGAATAGAGCAGGTGTCCCCTGCCCTGGGGAGGACCGAGTAATACAAGCAGCACAGACAGGTATCAGAAGGACACACATTTTGAGCATCAGGTCTCAGTAACAAAATAAACAAGCCCTGGACTGGCCAGATGTCTCCTGTTGAACCAGGCAGTCAAGTATTTTAGCTTCTTATCTGTGTAACATGAATATTTCAAATTTGTTGTTATTTTAATTTTAGATTTGCCTTATCTTAATTCCAGATTGCTATTTAATCAGCAGTGGTTTGGAACATTTCAACTTTTAGTTTCCTACAAAGTTAAGTATTTAATGATCTGTAAACAAACACTTGAGAAGATGCTACTTAGAGAGCCTCTAATCCCTCTGTACTTTGTTAAATGAATTCACTCTTGAATTTATCTTCTGATTTTCATTCTGCTACTAATGTGAAGAAAAAAAAACAGGGGGGGGGGGGGTAAGAGATCAACCGAAGGACTTGTATGCATGCCTATTAGCCTAACCAATGGACATAAGACACTGGGGGGTAGGGGAGGCCAGGGGATTGTCAAGGGCGGGGAAAAAAAGGAGACATATGTAATACTCTTTTTTATCCCTTTAACCAACAAAACAATTTAAAAAAACCAAAACCGGAGCTAGCGATTGGAGGAGGGTTAAATTTTTTTGCCTTTTTTCCCCCCAATTCCCATTGGGGGTATTCTTTTTGTGGGAGGCTCCTTGGCCTTCATAGGGGGGAGGGAGGGGTGGAGAAAGGGAAAAAGAAAGCAGGGAGGTGAGAGTACAGGATTAGGAGCACAGCAGGATCTGGACGGAAGAAGAATAAGCCCTGTAAGTGTAGGGTAAAAATCTAAGAGAAACTCCAAGAAGAAATTCCGGAGGGGGGGGGGGTGGGGAGAGAAGGGCAAAAGGAGATCAAAAGCCAGAGAAAACATTCAAAAACAAACAAGGGAAACAGAACAAAGGTGAGTAGGAAAGACAAGACTGCGATAAAAACAACTGCTTGTTCTCTACACTCACTTCAGATTGCAAGAATGGGATCAAAACTCTGCAAGTGGTGATGCTTAGAGCACATCCTTGTGAAATATGCACTCATTCCTGAGACCTCCTGATTTCTTTAGAATTTTTAATTTTATCAATCGTAAGAATAAAAACTATTTCTTACAAGACTGTCAGATTTTCTTTTCTTTTGATAGCCACTCATGCCTCTTGGGTCCCTTCTAAAATCTCAGGTTTGGGGATTATGGGTTTTGAGAAATCTGCTTCTCCCTAGAAGTTGGGGTTCTTCCCCCTGGCTATTATATATAGCATACCAGTCACTTCCACTTCAGCAATTTATCTTCCCTGTTCATCTGAATTAGGTCCAGAGCACCAGTTCCTCTTTTCACTTCTAAAATGAAACTGTCAGGATGGCAAGTCAAATACCCTCAGATATTCTTCTTCCAATGTTTTGTCATCATTGTCTCCTTTGAAAATCTGCCATGATGAGGTTTTAGCTGCAGGCCCCCAACATGTTTCCATCTAATTCCCCACTTGAGATCACAGAAATGGAAACAGATCCCCAGCACTTCCCAGTCGACTGTGATCACAGAGCCATCCCCGTGCAGGTCACACCATCAAGGAGACCAAGGAGGTGTCTTGGCCTTTATAACTGCCATGGCCTGGGCAGTGAAAACAGTTGGTATCTGAAGACCAAGCAATGAGAAAGGCAGAAGTCAAAGGGAGAACAAAACTGGAGGTGGAGCGGTGTGCAAAGACTCCAAATGCCTGGAAGGGAGTGTGCAAAATATCAAAGAGGATGTGCTTTCCAAATGGTGGAAGGCAACATTTAAGTGTGGAGCCAAGAGTTCATGAAAAAATATATATATCAAGTGTGACTCAGTGGTTGAGCGTTGACCTATGAACCAGGAGGTCACAGTCTGATTCTCAGTCAGGGCACATGCCCAGGTTGCAGGCTCTGTGTAGGGCATGCAGTAAGCAGCTGATCAATGATTCTATCTCATCATTGATGTTTCTATCTCTCTCTCCCTTTCCCTGTCTGAAATCAATAAAAATATATTTAAAATATAAATAAATAAATAAAGCCAGTACAAAAATAGCTTGAGCAAGCCAGTGGGGTTTATTTTGATCCTGGTTTGATTTGTCCAGTTGTGCTGTTTTACAGATTCATGAGAGCAGAATCTCATGTTTGTTCACTACTCTGTCCCTGGGGCCTAGCACAGCCACTGGTATATAGTAACAGCTCAAGAAATGAGTAGTGAACCAGTCAAATACCACTGTTTTCAACTTTTTAAAAATAAACCAGCATTGGCGTGGCACATGGTGATTAGAACTGATTTCAAGGGCCAACACCAAAGAGTAGATTATCCTCCAGTGCTGAGTCAACCCTCTGGCCAGGGTTTGTGCTCTGTCAGAGTTACATCAATTCATAAACCCCTTGCAGTTTCAATATCACTAAACAACTCCTAATAACAGAAATGAGATGAAAGGTTCTGGTACTCTTACTGTAGCATGTTTGCCATAGACATCTTTGCCACAAGCATTTATGCCACATAACTAACTGGCCATAGGCAATTTTGCCATAAAAAAAAGATGATTATGACAAAAGAAAGAGGGACATTTAAAAGGACATAATTAAACATAAAAAATGAATAACAAAATTAAAAAGACATTTTTAAAAATGTGTGAAGGTTCATGGCAACACTGCACAAATAACTGATCTCACACTGTGGATTGTATCAAAGCACTTGCCTCCATTCTATAGGAAATATGGGTTCTACTCTGCACCTTCAAAGATGGCCCCTGGCCTGTCTTTCTCCTCTCAGGGGGTGTGTTTCAAAATAAGAAACCAACTCTTGGGGCAAATCACCCTCATCTGGAAGACATGCTAACGAGTTGGAGACCATCACCATGTCTACTGCACTCTATAGACCAATAGGAGGGCTAGCGAAGATTTATGTATAAAACAAAAACGGAAGTAACTGCGAGTACTTCATCAATGAAGAAATGAAACCAAACTGACGTCTATCTTCAATACATTAAGTGTGCTGAATGCGGTTGATTTGTCAATGGAGAAATGAAACTGACCAAAAAAAAAAAGAAAGAAAGAAAACCCAACAGTCTACCAGGATTTTTTTTTTACAGCAAAATTGCCTTACAGCAATTAGTTATGTGGTAAAAATGTGGCAAAAATACTTGTGACAGAGTTGTCTATGTCAAAGACGCCATGGCAAAAATATCGAACCTACATTTTATATAAGTATAAATCAACTAAAAACTTACTTCTTTGAAAGTTTTTTCCTAAACACAATTAATCTGAAACCTTAAACGACACTATGAAATATATTTTTACCTTGGCTTAAAATTGTTACTAGTGGGAGCCTTTTGAACGGCAATAATGGGCTTTTAAAAAAATTTTGTGCTACAAAAACGCATAGATTCAATACTTATCAGAACTCTATAATAATTTAAAAGTTCTCCAATTTCAAGCTACAATTCCCATCAGAGTAATGATTTCACTATTATCACTCATGTTGAAGTCTGCCCAATAGGTTAAAAGGATTTCTGGTTCTCTAACACTATAGAGTAAGATGTTTTCATTTGATAATATTTGCAGCAATAGAGTCCTAATATCCAATTGTCTGTAACTTTAAAGTATTGTGACTCTTCGAACCCACTTTTGTAAGAACACAGCACTTTCTGTGCTGGTTTGCCTGCTCCTGACCTCCACCCTCCTCTGTCCCTCAGCGGAGATGGTGGGCACAGAGCAAGCCACCAGGAGGCCCGGCAAAGGCTGAGTGTTGCCATGGAAGGACAAGCTTTCCTGAGGCTCCTTCCTGCGGTTGGCTTGCTTTGGGAACGATGATCTGCTGGTCATGTCCCTGCTGTCGAGAAAGCTAAGCACAAGGTAAGGTCATGAAAGGCAAAAAATGGAAGTAGCACCTTGGTTCAGTCTTTCTCACAAATTGTCACTGAGACACACAAGCCATAAAGCTGCATTTGAGTAGGTGACGATAAAAACTAAATGCATGGAAATCACTTTGAAGTGTTCTTTATAGAGGAAAAAAATAGCTTAAAATGGATCCTGAGTAAATGAATGAGAAAGCTCCTCTCTATAAATCTCTTTGTTTCCAGGGCTCCTTTCTATAAATCTCTTTGTTTCCAGGTACCCACAAAATGCTAGAATTCTACATTTAGCATACTGATGCTCAGGACCATGAATGGAACAAAGGAAAGAAGAGAAAAAGCATTTTATTTTCTCTACAACTCCCTTTTTCTTAGCTTTAACCCTTGGGGCTGTGGCTGGTTATGGGAGTGGACAGTTGATAAGCTACTGGATGAAGAACAAATAGAAATGAATTCTGATGCTAAGCAAAGGTGAAGGTTAACCATGAGTGCAGGACATATGATCAAAGGGGAGCAATCATCCTAGATAGGGTATGATTCTGACACCAACTCAATGTGGGGGCTTTCCCACACCAGCAAGCAATTCTTGGATACCATCTGTGTGCCCAAAAATTCAACTTGATTCTGATACTATCTACCTGGAGAGCATCAGATCCCATAGGATAAGTATTCGGTCCTACAAGAGCGCCCTCCACTTCAGATGTCAATTGCAAATCCAGGTTGTCGCCTATGCTTCTAACCTACCAGCTATAGATCAGGGGTCCCAACAACCCCTTCCTTGGGTTTGATTAATTTGCTAGAGTATTATTCATTGCCTCATAGAACTTAGAGAAACATTTACTTATTACCAGATTACCAGTTTGTTATAAAAGAATATAACTCAGGAACAGCCAGAGGGAAGATACAGAGGGCGAAATGTGGGGAGAGGGGACAGAGCTCCCACCCCCTCCCTCCCAGGGCCTCCCTCTCCCTGCATCTCCACTGGGGCACCAACCTGGAAGCTCTCTGAACCTCATCCTTTGGGTTTTTCATGGAAACTTCTTTATAAAGACATGGTTGAATAACAGGCCATTGGTGATTGAACTCACTCTCCAGGCCCTCTCGCCTTCCTGAGGGGTTGGGGAGGTATTGAAAGTTCCAACCCTCTAATCTCCTGGTAGGTTCCACTGACAACCAGCCTCCATTCTTAGGTTACCTAGGGGCTTTCCTAAAGTCACTTCATTTACATAACAAAATGCACCCTCATTGCTCTGTACACTTAGGAAATTACAGGAGTTTTAGGAACTTTGTGCCAGAAATGGGGTGAAGACCAAATATGTATTTCTTACTACAAATCACAATATCACATATGGACTTGCTGGAGAGTAAGGAGAGCTCTAAAGCGTTGTGACCAAGGCCAGATGGAAAAATGGGATCTGAAGCTGGAAGTCAATCTGAAAGAATGAGAACAAGACCAAGAGACTGAGTTCAGGAGACTGAGCCCTAAAAATGTCGCCTGACACAGTGCTACAGGAAAAGGGGGTGAGAACCCATGTGCTTTCTGAGGTAGGAGGTTGGGGGGAGCCATTAAAGGGCATCATACTTCTCAGGAAATTTTTAAAATCAGACTCCCAGTTCTTTACATGCTGACATCATAACGTGAGCACGTGGAGTGTGTGTGTGTGTGTGTGTGTGTGTGTGTGTGTGTGTGTATTGAGAAGGATGTTTCTACCTGGTCCCTTAAAGATTCACAATAGCAACTAACAGTCTCCCCAAGTAGGCAAGCCATTAATTCTCTTTACCTGAGCATAAAATAAGGCCCAGCCCTGGGCTGAAATAAATGCTGTTCTTCATGTCAGTAATTCATGCTCAGAGAATGTGTTTTGTTCAGCAAGAGCAGAAAAGTGAGCTAAATAAGGGCTCTTTTTCTATAGGGTTTATGACATTTGAAGAATTATGTAGGTTATTGTTAATGTCAAATAAGCATCCTCTAAAAAAAAAAGAAGAAAAGAAAAAATGCTCTGAAGGGACCTGAAATACACATATGTGGAACATTCCCATATCTGCCTAACTGATGTGAGTCACAGGGAAGGGATAGTGTGGAAATAAAACAGGAAACAGGAAACAAACAAAACCATTTATAACCCATGAAAACAGGCAGGCGAGAAGGCTGGCGTGCACGAGGTGTAGAAAGAGAGTGCATTTGTGCCTAAAGCTTCTGGTGATTCGTTCAAGAGCACCTCACGCTTGGAGGAAGGTTCCCTTTAATTCTGTCAAGGTTGGTGTCTGCCTGGGTGATGTGCCAAGTAATTGTCCGGTCTCAAGTTCACAGTGTTGTGAGGCTATTTTAAAGATGAATGGGAACATAAAACATATTTTGTCCTATTCTCCACTTTAAATGTGTCTCCGGAACAAAACTTGTACTTGAAATGAAATGGAGAAATGTGATTTTTATGAGTTACAGGGGTGTGTTTTTTTTCCCTTCACACCACTGACAGTAGAACAAAAACATTTAGAGAAAGACAGCCCAATGACACGGGAGTCTCTGGACATTCGTTCTCGCCGTGGAACACAAGGGACATAGGGAACCCCCTCCCTGACTAAGAACAGGACATTATTGAAGCTCTGTCATCACACGCCAATGCTTTTCAGTAGCTGAAAGAATTTTGCATTTCTTCCCGTAGGAACTGTAAACTCAGAAAGAAAGATTCATCGGCAACACACTCTATCAACAAACGATACCCGTTTTCCTTTCTGAAATAGTTACTTTCAAAAATATCTGCTAAGAAAAAGAAAGGGAGCAAGAGGGTCTTCATTTATGAATTGTTCTTTTTTCTTTTTAATTCATACTGTTTATTCGGACTATTTCCAAAGCCAGGCAAAGCTTCATAATCTTCCTAACAGAGATATACAATACCACCAAAGAATTACTGTTTTCCTAAACCTGTGAAAAGCCAAGATTTCATTAGATGCCGAGATAAATCATCGGTATGTGCTCATATGTGCACCCTGGCAATTCCTTTTGAATTTCAAGGTTATAAATAATTCCCAAACTCGAGTTTGTGCTGGTATTTTAATATGGATTCTTTGCACTACTGGGCTGGTGTCATTTCTTTCGATTTAGTCATTATCTCTGACAGGCTGGTGCTAGTCCACTCGGGATGCAGATGGGAGCCCAGCCATCATCCCCCCTAAGAGTATCAATTATGTGTTGAAAGCATACAATTTGATTCATGCAGAAACCACTGTACATGCAGCATGGTGTTTTCATAAAAACTCTTTTATTTACTCTAAACAGTATTGTGCCTCAGCGTTTGGTCATTTTGCAACTGTTTAACCTTCTTAAGTCTTTTCGAGAAATCTTAAAGAACAAAAAGGAAACCCTAAGCTCAAGAATACATTTTTTGTTGTTCTTATAAAAATCAGCTCCTCTATGGATAGCTGACATGAGACGAAGCTTCAAGGCCGCAGCCTAAAGTGCCATAAATACTGTACAGAAGGGGCGGCTTTCAGCCAGGTCTGATCGATCACAGGGCCAAGGAGCTCTCTGCCGGCTGCTGTGTTCTTCACAAGTTTTTCTCCTCATGAGTATCTGAAAGGACACTGGGCTGCAGTCCCTGGTGGAGTTCCTGCTTAAGGCCAGTTAGCAAGGGATTCTCACAATAGAAGCTGGACTCTCTCTCTCTCTCTCTCTCTCTCTCTCTCTCTCTCTCTCTCTCTCACACACACACACACACACACACACACACACACACACACACACACTCAGCCTCACTCCTTCACTCAGGACTCTCGGGACTCAGCCCTGAGCCAGCTCTGCTCCCCAGACTGCCTGATTTCTGGGAGCAAAAAGGAAAAGCGCTCAAATGAGCCCAACATCTGCCCCAACCATCAGAAACAAAAAAGCCTGCCTTTCTCTATCCCTTTTGTTGTTGTTGTTGTTGTTGTTGTTAATCCTTACCCGAGGATATTTTTCCACTGATTTTTAGGGAGAGTGGAAGAGAGAGGGAAAGACAGAGAGAAACACATCAATTGGTTGCCTCCTGCACAAGCCCCAACCTGGGCCTGGGCCAGGGAGGAGCTTGCAACCAAGGTAGGTGCCCTTGACCAGAATCAAACCCAGGACCCTTTGGTCTGCAGGCCAGCGCTCTACCCACTGAGCCAAACCGGCTAGGGCTCGATCCCCTTTTAAATAGGATCACAGTGGGCCATGTCCACCCACACTACTCAAGCCCTCTGACCCCATAGACCAAACCACCTGCATCCTCTTCATGCCCATGAGCTCACCCACAAACACACTTGCTTGGAGAGGCTTGGGGGGGGCGGTTCCCTTCCCTCCTCGTGCCCACAGTCCCTAGTGGACAGAGACAGCAACAAGGATACAAAATGACTTCATCTTCCCAAACCAATCCCAATGCCCTTAGGTCAGTGGGAAGGGCACACGTGTCTGCATGGGGCCTTCCATGCAGGGGCCAGAGCCCTGTGCTTCCCCAGACATATGCCCATCGAGAAAGAATGACCCCAGCTGGACAGTGGGGCTACAGATAACAATCGCAGTACAGTTGAGCACTGCTCTGTGCGGGCTGATTATCCACAGGGTACCACGCTCTGCCAGGACCAGTGTAGGAGGGGGGCGGTCTCCCCCAGGCCCTTCTTCTAGGATCAGCTGTGTCAACTCCTATAGAAAACTCCTCATTAAAAATAGCCCAGACCAGAAACTGATACCACACAGGAGAGAAGACTCTCAGAATGTTTGTTTATACTCCTATCTTGGTGGTCTAAGGCACAGGTTTGCTTGGATCTGCCCACCATACCTCTTAGGGTGGATTTTGAAAGATGGTCAAATGGTTTGGGTCATTTCCCCACACTTTAACTCTTCAAAATAAAAAAACCAAATTCAATATCCTTGTGAAAAATTCTTCAATGTTTTTATAGGCATACCTGTACATTATTTTAAATTTAAGATCATACTACACATGCTTTTAAGTTTTTTCACTTACATATTTTATTTTTTCGTTAAATATTCTTTGATAATACTTTTCGTAAATAAATGATTCTTTGATACCTTTGGGGGAATTTATTAATTTAATTAAACATTAAACATTTAGGTGTAATTGGGGACAAATACATCTGTGGCTGTGAATCTGATAGAGCCAACTGCAATCCAGATCCCACCTTGCACCAGGAGACTTAGTTTTCTCTTTTTTATTACCAATGTTTAATATTGATATATAGATTTCTTCATTCTCACTGATGGGTTCCAATTCTTGAAAACTTATGTTTTGGTCTTTATTAAGTCTAGGGGTCATATTGGCTGGCTGAGTGTGAAATCGTATTTATCTTGTTTGTAAAGATACACACATCTTTACTAATACAGAACTGCAGCCACATTTGTTGTTAGACACTCCATATAACCCTGACGATTATTCAGTTCTAATGTTTAGGCTAAGAGAGCATGAGCAGAGCTTATAATCTTTACTTCCCTCTCTAATCACCTTGTGAAAACGTTTGTCAAGAGAAAAACACAACATGGTATCATTCACACAAGCAGTCATTTGGGCACGAAAAGAAAGATTTTTGACTGTCCTTGTCCTTTAACTCTGCAGACCAGAAGCAACTGTAGGCTAAGCCAATGTCCCCAAGCTGGCAATGCTTACACAGAACCTTCTCATCAGCATCACCATCAGACTTGGGGTCTGTAGAAAGCTTCTTAGCAGCTCAAACCATAATTTAAGCTTTAAAAAACATATTATAATGAAATAAAATTCCCTTTGGATGATTTGAAAACAGATTCTCCAGCTAGTGAAAGAAAAATCTCCCTCCCATACATTGATGACATAGTTTTATTGTCATGAACTAACAGCAGCAGTAGACAATTAATTGGTTTAGCTATCTAATGATTGTTAAAGAGAATAGGTTATGGTCAATAATTCTGAAAGTAAAAATCATTATTTTTGACAGCTATTCCCTGGTTCAATTCGTTTACATTTAATAATTCCATCTAACAAATCATTCCTGTGGATACTTAGGACCTTGGCAGTTTCAGTGGGAAGCTCTTTTGCCAAACCAGATGTTTCTTGAGCAAACTACTGAAAACTCTCTATGACTGACAGGCAATTGGCAACTCCTCCTCTGAACATATTCCAGGATATATTATATCCACACATTCTACATACAGTAGAGAGCTTTGAGACATTGATAATGCATTTGTTTTTATAAAAGAATGTAGAGGGGCTTTCTATAAAAAATTATATGTCCCACCCAAAGATCTTCAGAGCCATCTCGGTGGAGAGTTGAAATGGTCATTCATTCACCCATGAATTTTCATTTAGATTCCAATGGGAACATCAAAAATGAGCCTGACTGATAATGGAGGAAGATGAGATTAGGAGAGATTTCTAGAGAATGTGACCCCTGATTTGATTCTGAAGGACAAGTAAGGATTAAGAGAAAAAGTGGTGGAGAACCAACAGAAGTGTTCACACCCACCCTCTCCCCCATGGAGCAGGAATAGTCCCCTCCTGTGTGGAAACATAGGGATAGAAAAGGAAAGCTCCTCCCCCAGCAAAGGGCAGCACAGTGTGAGCAGAACAAGTGGAAAATAATCTAAAACTATGTCAGCTAAGAATTTTTGGAGCGAGAGAAATGTACCTTAAATGTGTCAAAGAGATGCTGTTTGGAAGAAAAAACATAGCACTTCCTTGCATAGCCCAGGCTAGAGAATAGAGCCAAGACATGGAAATAAAAGACAGAGTGGCCAACTGTCCTGGTTTATGGGGGATGAGGGGTACCCCAGAATGCAGAATATTTTCTTAAATCCAGGACATTGCTGGGCAAACAAGAACAGTTGTTCAGCTGGGATGACAGAATCCAGTTTAATTAAAGGAAGACACCTTCTAACAGTCACAGCTGCCCAATGGGAGGTAACAAATTTGCTCTCACTGGAGAGACTCAAACTCAGCTCAGCAGGAGGCTGCCAATAAAAGGAAGGTGAGAGTTTATAACTTTCCAAGGCAAACCCATCGATGGGATCCAGGACTTTATAAGGCATATGTGAAATGAGCAGGTAAAGTCCATGAGCCAGCAAGGAAAAGAGTCCCTTTACTTTCAGACGTGCCTCATATTCTCAGAATTCATAGTTTTTTCTCATGGTTGACTGCTTGCTTCCAGCTTAAAGCCAGTCAGAAGGACAGTGCTGGTGCCCCGCCTGAGGGCCAGCCTTGGGGCCTCAATTAAAAGAGAATAGCCAGGATCTGCTCACCGTGAAGGAGGCAAAGCATCCTGCATCCTGGCCTTTTCAGAATCTTACTGGAATATAAGCATTATCAAATTAATTATTGGTTTATTTTTTGGCATCTATCTAATAATCTTCTAAGAAACATATTTGTTACATATTTTATATAAGTATGTATATATACATATATATGTACATGCACATATTTGCACAGTTTAAGGAGGAATGAAGAAAAATTTAGCTCTAATTCCAACCTCATTTCTTTCCTATTCTGTTTCCCCCCCACCCACCCACCCCATGCCTAACACACACACACATTTATATTTTTCCTCAGCTAGAAACTGCATTACTAGTAACATGCTCTCTACAAAGGACTTGATTCTACTTGCCATAGCAGACTATGGTTGAGTTAAACAATGGTTGAGCTGGAAAAGGGAAGTTAGTTCATTCACGCCTCTCAGTTCCCTCTTAAAGTAATTTATTGAGGGCCTGCTTTATTTTGAGGGAGGTGGGGTAGAAAACACCATGAAGGTTATGGTCTGTGTTATCACAAACTTGTGAGATTAGCAAAATGCCCTTGTGACAATTAAATAAGTCCCTAAGGGCAGTGACGAGTTACAGCTGCAGGGGCCAGAGCCTCTGTTTGGTTTGCAGGAGACTGGACTGGTCCACAGTTATCATCAGAACTTAAGGTTGGAATGACTTTACGTGCCCACTTTCTCAGGACAGCCGAGTTTACTCATGTTATCCCAGCATAATTAATAGTACCCAAGTTTGGGTGGTAAGTTAAATGCTCGCCCAACACGTGGTGCCTATGTTGGGCATGGTCAGCGTGGGGGCTGAAATTGCACAGCCAGTGGCATTTGCCTACCCCCTGGGTCTTTTTGAGTGTTAGGTTTCTAACACACACCCATACTGAGTTCAGGTCTCCAACAGATGTGTATGCCTATGTGTATATGGCAATATGTTTATTATCATTAAATCGGGATTTAAAGGGATTTATGAGCACTTAAGGAAAACATGTAATAAAATTAGAATTCAAAATGTTTCCCAACAAGACCTTTGTGGGCCTTGTTTTGTTTTCATGTTTGTTTGACAATAGGAGAATGGAGAATAACTACTGGCTGGGAGTGGTGATTTTTTAAATTTGGATATTCTTTTTGGCACTGTTGCTAATCTGTCCTGTCAGACTGCCGAACCCACCCTAAAAAAACATACTAGTAAAGGTTGAGATTCTAGTAGGAACATTTATCCTCCTTTCCTCTATCAGTAAGCTTCACTGGGTGACCACTATTGTTTAGTAGCTAGATGACCAAAGTCAAGTCTGCAAATAACTGTGACCCAGACACTTAAGATTTCAGAAAATTGGAGACAAGAT
The DNA here is from genome assembly GCF_000147115.1 of Myotis lucifugus. Classification (NCBI taxonomy): domain Eukaryota; kingdom Metazoa; phylum Chordata; class Mammalia; order Chiroptera; family Vespertilionidae; genus Myotis; species Myotis lucifugus. The sequence continues at coordinate 2,982,093 of NW_005871105.1, read as the reverse complement.
CTCAACTTAGCCAGCTGGCCCCAAACAGGGAAATTTTCCAGACCTATAGAGCAAGTGTAAGATTGAGCCATTCCCAACCTGGCTCAGAGATGCCACCAATCACCACCAACACAGTAACCTGTATTAGTGTTTAAGAAAGAGATTTTAAAACTGAGGGTCATATTGAAAAAGAAAAGACTAGAAATGTGTAGCCAGAATGGCATGGAGGGGCTGGGAAAACAAGGGGAGGAGAACAATAGGAAGCGTATACCCAAAATGAGGCTGGTCCTCTGTGGGACTCAGCCCTTTCCAAGACTGAGGGCAGTCCACCAGGAAGTCTCCTTGACCGAGGGACTAGAGAGCTATACTAACATGAGACAGAGTCAGACTGACAAACTCCATCCAGTTAACAAAAGCTTTGTTGTTGGAGGAGAGAGAAGATTCTAAATATAGCATTGTGTCTGTCACTCAAGTAATCCTATTGAGTATCTGTGATGTGCCAGGCACTGTTCTAGGTGGGGGCAGGAGATACACAGTCAACAAATGAACAAATAAATGCACCAGATAAATTCAGATAAGTGCCATGAGGAAAATAAAGCAGAGTGATGTAATGGCTCCATTATTATTGGGGGAGGGGGGGGAAGGGAGGGACTTTACAACTGAAGTCATCAGAGAAGGTCTCTCTAAAAAGATGCCATCTGAATGACAAAGGGAGTGAATCAACTGAGATAAGAAGCATCCATTGCATTTGACTGCACGGAATTCACTGACCCTACAAAAGCAGTTTCATTAGAGAAGTAGTTTAGATGCCAAGTAGGAGTAGGACGATGAGGTGAGGATACAGTGGATGTGGGGTAAGGAAGTGGAGGCAGAGATTGCAGATAACGGTCCACTTGAGAGCTAAGCTTCCTAGAAATTGAACGGATATGAGCACCCGCAGGAGAGTTTCGTCCTGAAACATTGCTGAGAGGGACAGTCAGACGTGCAGAAAAGAGAAGAAGGAAAGTTCTTACAAAACCAGCAGAGAATCAGATCCAGAACACATGTAGAGGCTGGTTTTGGAGAAGAAAAGTGATGCTTCATCTGTATTAACAGGAAGAGAGGAAAGGAAGAGACTAATGGCCGGGCTGGTTTCATAGGTCTGAGAATGGGAAGTTGAAGGGTTTTCCATCTCATTACATCTATTTTCTTTTTTAAAATCTGTTTTTATTGACTTTAGAGCGGGGGGAGCAGGAGAGAGAGACAGAAACATTAATGAGAGAGAAACATCGATGGCTGCCTCCTGCATGCCCCTGCACTGGAGATCAAGCCCACAACCCAGGAATCGACCTCTTGGTGCATGGTTCGATACTCAACCACTGGGCCACATTGGCAGGACCCTCTCTTCTCTTAAAGGACACAAAATACAAGGTCATCAGTGAGAGTGAGTGCTAAGGGAAGGTGTACAAGACGGGAGGTGAGGGAAGAAAGTATAAAATAATTATTTTGAGAGTGGTTAAGTTTTCTAGGGAAAACTATTCTGTCGTATGGTGCCAAGTGCCTACTTAAGACACTTAAATATGATGATTAATTTATCTAATGAAAAAAATCAAGCAGCTTGGTTATTGATTTTTCTCCAACCATCCACAACTGTTCAGATGTAGGTACAGAGAAGGTAGATAGCTGGGCTCGACCAGCATTAAAGTTCTCCAGTTGAATGTGAGAGGCCGAGAAGTGAATAAGGGAATTTGGATTCTCTATAAGGACATGATTTGAACCATAAAACCTCAGCTGGGCAAAAAGACAAGTGGAAGACAGTTGATAGATAATGAAATTGTGGCGATAATTTTGGTAATAGCAGGTGTCTCAGTGAGGAGGTACCAAAGTGGCAGAGGGCCGTGGTGACATCGTGAGATATGAGTGAGTGCCTTCAAGGTAGTGAAGGATGCAGGGTGTGTTGTGCAGTGGGTGGCAGGGGTCATGTGAAGAAGGTAGAGGGCGTTTTAGCAGGGGGGGACAAAGGAAACAAGAGTAAGTGGAGAATGACTATGCACTATGGAGAATGACCGCATACACTATGGAAAAGCCTAGAGAACTGAAGTGGAATTGGCTTCAAAAGCTGTGAGCCAACGCTATTATTACTGAATGAAGGGTGGTCAGTAGAATGTCACCTGGCCATGCATAATGATTAAGATTGTGTGCTCTAGCCGAAACCGGTTTGGCTCGGTGGATAGAGCGTCGGCCTGCAGACTGAAAGGTCCCAGGTTCGATTCCTGTCAAGGGCATATACCTTAGTTGCGGGCACATCCCCAGTAGGAGGTGTGCAGGAGTCTATAAGTCGATGTTTCTCTCTCATCGATGTTTCTAACTCTCTATCCCTCTCCCTTCCTCTCTGTAAAAAATCAATAAAAATATATTTAAAAAAAAAAGAATGTGTGCTCTAGAGTCAGACTGCCAGGGTTTGATCCTAGCTCTTCCACTTCACACGAGGCACCCTGAGACCACAAAAATAACAGCAAACACTTATATGGTATTTACTGAGCACTTTACATATGTTTATACCTCGCAATGGATATTTTGACACTCATATCCATGTATACAGATGTGAACATGTTTCTTAGCCTCTGTAAAGCTAATAATGATATGGTAATGATAGTTTCTATCTTATGGAGTTATTGTGTGTGTTCAGTGAAACAATCTGTGCAAAGTGATTAGCATACTGCCTGGCTCGGTAGAAGTGTTCAATAAATGTTAACTGATATTGTTAGATGGGGAGAAAAAGATTAGCCTCAAAGGAGCAGAGCTTTAATAAGAAGGAATAGTGCTCTGAAGGCCACATTGTGAAGCAAGGACACCCGCCCACTCCTGGCCTTGAAGAACATGGAACATGACACAAACAAACAGATCAAATAAAAATATCCAGCTAGCTGTCAGGCAAGAAAAGGAAGAAGAGAAAGGAGTCAGAGAAAAAGGCTATGAATGTTGGAGAGTTTGCTACCCAAGAAAGAGGAATTTTAGAGCAAGGAGCAAGAGTGAAGGTAATGGAGGATGTTTGGCTGGAAGAGAAATGTACAGGGGAGTGTGAGTGGGGCTGGGAGTTCAGTAGAACCTCATCTCACTCACACACACACACACACACACACACACACACACACACCCGACAGGCTAACCCTTGAGGAAGCTGTGACTCCTCACTGTGGTCACATGGGTAATGAGAGCAATGCCCATAAAAATGACAGCCGTCCAAAGAGGAAAAGCAACTTGGAAAAACAGGAAACAGGCAGCCTATTTTCAAAGAACAGTGTAAATGATAATGTGACCAAGCAAGATTTAGCCTTGAATCCAGCAAACATTTTTTGAGCATTTACTATATGCCAAAGCCTGAGCTAGGTACACGCATGTTTATTATCTCATTTAATCCTCACCACCAAAAATCAAACCATTTTAAGATTGTAAAGTTATTAAGTCTTTACAGTCTTAATACAGAGTGGATTACTGGGTAGTTAAGCTGGAATATTTCAGAATCCTCCACCCTGTTTACCACTGGTGATGTAAAGATTACCTTGAAGGCGACAAGTCAGGCACACCTGCCTATCTTCCTTCCCTCTGCTCCTTCCTTTGGTCTTCCTCAGTGGTTCTCAACAAATTGCTGTAGAGAACTATACCCTCAAAGCCATGTAAACAATTTTGCATGAATAATTTAAAAGGTTTTCCAGAGTCATTCTGTTTTTGCCTCAAACACTAACTGTATAGCCCAACTTCCAAGTAAGATGTAGGTACCTCTGTTCAAGAATTTATTGGTAGATGGAGAGGCTTGCATTTTGGATTACAACTCATAAAACAGGGACAACAGGCAGGATGGATTGCTTCTAGACCCCTCTCCAGTGGTTTCACAGCTGGTTGCCCTAAAATCTCTTTTAAACATTGGGTCACACGGCAGTGGTACTTAGGCAACTTTCTAAAACAGCATTACATCCAAATAAAGAGAGGATGTCTTTCCAAACTGGCTTACAGAAGATAAATCTTGGAAGTGCAGTGAATGGAGGAGGGGAAACAGAGGTGGGAGGATCTGGGAGAGTGAGAATGAGGTTTCTCACTCTTCCATACAGGGTGGGGCGAAATTAAGTTTACACTGTGAACACACAAAATGCAGAGTTTATTCTTGTATTATTATGGATTGTGTTGTTTTCTATATGATATACACATGCACACACAATTCTTGATGAAAGGGAATTGATACAAGGCTAAACTCCTGCATGATCAGGTAGGACAAGGTTACAGATGAAAATTCTCAGAAGCAAGAGGAATAGTTGGGTGATGGATTTTAGAAGGATTTGTGCATGTTTTGGTTGCTATTTATATTTTGTTACTGTTTGCTTTTTATTTTTTTAGATTAAAGCATCATTAATATATTAATTTATCTATCTTTCAAATTTACTTTGAATTATAAGTTTTTTGCCATTCCACAGAAGTCTAATAATGTCTAAAGAACAGTCATACGAGTGAATACAAGTGCAGCACCCAGAAATATGTTTCTAGACCCCTAACAATTAAAGAAGATCAAAATTATTGGTTGATTTATTCACAATTCCAGGTAAGAGAGGCAAAAGTCTAAGATTAAGTAGACAAAACATGTGGGTGATGGAATTGGCTTACTTTTCAACCATTACATTTCACAAGGTAGAAACAACATTAAAATGGCAATTGAAACTCATTTGTGGTTGATAAACTTAGTAAAGAATTTCAGAAAATATATACTAAGAGAGTATGTTCTTCCTTTGGTTTTTAAAACTATTTAGCTACAAAGATGCTTAGTTTGTTCTTTGTTAATAGCGAACTCATATGACAGTAATATTTGAAAAATATTGCAGATTACAATAAAGCCTGGGAGATACTAATTTTTCTGAAAGAATATCTTAGAAAAAGGTGCATTACAATGAATCAACTTTTATGTACATTATACCACTGAAAATGCATTAATAAGCAAGATTGCTTCATATGTTATTATCACCGGATCTTGCATCTTTATATTTAATGGTGTTGACACACATATATTTATTTGAAATATGTGTGGCCTTAATTTCTAAAGTATATCTTGGACATAAAATGCTATACTTAGGAAATTCTATTGTCAAAACCTTTCAGAAAGAAAATGAGAAATCATCATCACGATTTATTCTATTTTCTAGATAATGAAATTGAGTGGCTCTCTCAAATCTCAGTGTAAGCTAGAACAGATTCTCAGAGTTATTTGGCTCCAAGAAAACACTTAATTCTCTTTCCATTTTCATCCATTCTTTTTCCATTTATTGAGCACCAACTCTCTATCAGTTACTGTGTTTCCAGATACTGAGAAACCAGAGATAAAGGTCCCCTGACCTCCGGGAGTTTGAAGAGGAAAATAATTTCAATAAAAATGAAAAAGTTCTGTGAGCTAAGCACAGGATTTTAAATGAGCTCTCAGAACAGATGACTGAACCACTGAGAAATTTCTTTTGAGGAGCTGATTTCTGAAGGATACATGGGTAAGAAAGGGATAGGAAAGATGTACCAAACAGCAGTAATAGGATTTGCAACGATACATAGACAGAAGAAGACTTGGCCCCTCCCAAAAGGAGGGAGATTTGTTATGATTTGAGTGAAGACAGCAAGAAATAAACGCCAGAGAGTAGTAAGAGACAAGTTTAGAGAGTCAGAACGGGGCCAAATTAAAGACTGTCTTTATTTTTGAAGACATTAAAGATGTTAAACTGAGAATGATATGACCTGATTCATGTGTTTAAAAAAATTACTATATTTTAAGGTGAAGAATGTATTTTATTAGATCAGGGCTGGATTTAGAAAGCGTAGTATGGTGACTATTATTTAAAGATAACAATGGTCAAGTGAACAAGCCAGTGACAAGTGAAGGGAAAGAATTCTGAAGATATTAAAGATATGAAATTGATAAAACTCTGCCACTATTTAGACATGATATGAAGGAAAAAGTTGAAACCTAGACTGTGTACAAAGTTTATCTTGGATAAGGCTATCTGCTGGTCCATTGAACAAGAAAGCACACAGAAGAAAACCAGATTCAGTAGAGATAACAGTTTAACCAAGTTCCTTTGAGGTGCCTGTGACACAGTAAAGGGCAGAGTTCAGAAGAGAAATCTGGGTTGCAATGTGGGCCTGAGGTTCATCAGCATGTAGGTCATAACTCAAGCCAGCAAAGTAAAAAGACCTTTCATAGAAAGTATGTGGATCAAGGAGTGAAAAGGCCTGAGCATGGTCTGCTAGGGAGTACCAAGGCTTAAGGAAAGGTAAAGGAAGCAGGAAGTGAAACGATATCCTGAAAACCATGAAAGTTAGATAATGAAGGGCAAAAATGTTCCATTATCAATATGTACAGTAATACTGAACACTGAGGAGAGATGCTGTAAGAAAAAGATGGGAAAGTGTCGCATTTAGCAACCAGGACCCTGGTGATATGGAAAGAGAAATTTTAATTAAGTGATAGGATTGAATTGCAGTGAATTCAGGTACAAAAAAGAGATGAAGAGGTCTTGGAGACAAGTGTCTTCTGGGGAGAATTTCAGCTATAAATGAATTTAAAAATAACCTAGTAGATAGAGGACGCTGGAGAGTCAGGGAGGGTTGTGGGAGTGTGGTTTTGTGAATGTGTTTGTTTTTCCTTTGTTTGATGGAGACTTCACTGGGTTTGTATGCTGAGGAGGAAATCTTCAGACGACAAGGATATAGGAGAAAGGGGAGAATCACGTAGAAGAGAATCACAACTACACAACGACGAGTGATATCAACTGAACAGATGGAGATTGCATTTCTGACAGTAGAAAAAATAATTCCTCTAAAATGGAGGGAGTAAGTTACATCCTGGTCTAGAGAGTGCCATCTTAGTAGAAGGGGGTGGAGAAAGAAATAGGAAGTAGCCCGGCTGGCATGGCTCAGTGGTTGAGCATTAACCTATGAACCAGGAAGTCATGGTTAGATTTCAAGTCAGGGCACATGCCCGGGTTGTAGGCTCGATCCCCAGTATGAGGCGTGCAGGAGGCAGCTAAGAAATAATTCTCTCTTATCATTGATGTTTCTATCTCTCTCTCCCTCTCCCTTATTCTCTGAAATCAATAAAGATATTTAAAAAAAAAAGAAATAGGAAGCTAAGGAAATTGCCTCCTGATAAACTTCTGTGATTTAGGAGATAAAATCACCTGCTGAGGGCTATGGGGAAGCCCATATGCCTGGGAAAGAATGTTAAAGGTCTGAAATAGCTTACATATTTAAGAATGGGCTCGTTTGCTTATTGGTAAATAGCCTACTAGAAAAACCAATAATTTCACAATTAAAAACTTTTGTCAAAATGAAAGACTTAAAAACTACATTTTTCACTCCCCTAACTTTTTTTCTTAATTTTGTTGTTTTCTGCCAATAAGTGGCACCAGCACTATAAGGATATTCTATACAATCAGCAACATGCTTTCTATCTAGCAAATTGCAACAGCCATAAAAACTATTGTCCCAATACATTTACCTTATGTTTACATATACCATAAATCCTAAATTTTTCCAAACAGTTGAATTCCTTTCTAATACTAGTGTTGCGAGACAGGCTTAATACTATTTTAAGAGGAAAACTGTGTAAATTTAGTTTTTATATGAAGAAAATACAACATAACCACAGTATCGCCAAATCCTTAAAGAGGGCTATGTCCTAATAAACTTTCACTTGTAATCTTTTTCTATTATCCTGTCATTTTTTAAAATTCCCCTTTAATTGCATTTTTTATTATCTACAAGGGAAGAGTCAAAATAAATGACACAATGATTTAGACACAGCAGTAGGTTAGCTTAGATTACAGATTGGTCATGTATAATTGAGATAATTGAAATATGCTACATGAGTGAGATTAACCTTCATTTCATGTACGGTAAATAGCTGAATTCCTATGGAGTCACATTTCTAAGCCAAAAGCAATGGCCTAAGTCTGAGCAAGAACTTTGGTGGAAGTGTCCCAATCATTCACTGAGAATGTAAATGCAATGCACTGTAAATTTATATCGCCCACAAAGATTGAGCTGGACATTTCCCAAAGTAATAAATTTGCTCAATATATATTTTGTTATAATCTGTTTCATTCCTATAAAGGACAAATAGCTACTGAGAATGACAAAAGACCAGTCAATCAGGTTGGTGCTGGTACAAAATAATTCAGCTGTGCCGAGTAAGGCTCGCTGTCAGATATATCATCTGGAATTTGGGGCCACCCTCCAAAGCACTCCTGTAACTGGACTACATCAGGCGTTTCATTTTACAACCGTCAAGGATTAGTCATTGGCAAAAATTCTTAAACATTTAACCCAGAGCCTCTTTCTAGTGTTTACAAGAATTGTACTACATTGGTGAACAGAAAGCCTACACATATAATCTCCCAATTCTAGCTCAGTGCCTGATAATAGGAAATACATTTGGAATTGTAAAATGGGCAATCTGTTCATGAACTTTACCTATTAAATACTAATGCAGAGTCTCCACAAAATAGTTAATTTTAATTAAAATTCCCTTTTTACTCCCTAGCCTTCATTGTTTATAAATGTAAGCTACTTTATTTAATGTCAAAACAATGATTTTTAAAACTTGAAAGCAAAAATGAAAAGGGGGTGGGAGTTTGTGTGTTTTCTCTTCCCAACCTTTACATTTAAGAAGATCAAGGCGTTGTGCTTTGGGTTTGTTTTATAACAGTAACTGTAAAGTGTGCTCCCCTTTATGTTTCTAAAGCTGTTGGGAAGGCATGCCGTTTAAACTTTCTGCCTGGTCGCAATGCCCTCAAACACTGGGCAAATATTCAGAAAATAGCTGGCCAAGCTAACTCATGTAGTATCAGAACACACAACAGAGGGAAAATTAACTGGTTTAAAGAAAGACAATTACTATTCAGTTTTGGATTAAAATTAAGTTTAAGATTAGGCTTAAACCTGTTGTCTGCTCTAATTCTTTGTTGTTGTTTGTTTTTTGTTTTTTTTTTAATATATTTTTATTGATTTCAGAGAGAGAGATAGAAATATCAATGATGAGAGAGAATCATTGATTGGCTGCCTCCTGCATGCCCCACACTGGGGATCAAGCCCGAAACCCAGACATGTGCCCCGACGGGGAATCGAACTGTGACCTCCTGGTTCATAGGTCAACACTCAACTACTGAGCCACGCCAGCCAGGCTGCTCCGACTAATTGAGCTAATCGGCCATCATACACTGGTGCTTTTTAATTTTTATATGTTTAATTGTGTTAAAAATGTACCATGCTTAAGTGTAGCGTTCAGTAGTGTTAAGTACATTCAAATCGTTGTGCAACAGATCTCTAGAACTTTTTCATCTTATAAAACTGAAACTTGTACCCACTAAACAACAACTCCCCCTTTCTCCCCCAACCCTGAACCCTGTGGCAACCACCAACTACTCTTTCTTTGAATTTGACTAGCAATCTCATGTCAGTGGGATCCTGCATTATCTGTCTTTTTGTGACTGGCTTATTTCACTTAGCATAAAGTCCTTAAGGTTCACCCATGTTGTAACATGTGACAAGACTGTCTTCTTTCTAAGGCTGAAAACATTTGATTGTATGCATATAGCACATCTTCTTTATCCATTCATGCCTTGGTGGGCATTCTAGTGGCTTCCACCCCTGGCTATTATAAATACTACCACTATGAACCTGGATACGCAAATAGCTCTGAGATCTGACTAGAGTTCACCTTTTTATAACCAAATAAGTAAAGCCTACTAACACCTGTTTACAAAATACACAACATTATGTTTATTCTTTAATAGCCAGACAGATCTTTTGTAGAGAAAAGGCCCAACAAAATTATGAATAACTATGCACACAAGCCATGTTCACTATGTAACTGGGCAACAACATCAAAAACCAAAAGAACATCCCAGATGTTCGTGAGGTTGTGTTTGTTTGAATTGTTTAAGGCCCCGGCCCAGTTGTTTGACTCGCTTTAGCAATCAAGGCAATGAGTGCAGTTCCATTTGTTTCTCTGGCCTTTCCTCCTGGCAGAGCAGATGCCCGGATGCCGTTCTGGGAAAGGTTCCGGTGCGGCTGGCATTACAGGGCTGGTTACAGCAGCAGCCTGAGAGGCCGCCCCCTCCCAGAGCTCGGAGGCAGACGAATCAAGAGGGAAACAGAAAGAGGAGAAGAGGCTCCCGGGAAGTCATTTATACCCTTAGTCTTTAGGACCTGACTGCTGCATATATATTTTCTCATTCTTCTCTAAAGAACTTATCCAACATCAGGGGAAAGTTCAGGCTAAAAATAGTTTATTTAAAAAATAATAATAAACTCCATCCTAAAAGGTTTTCGTTTTTAGGTATACCAGTTAATAATGCAAATTTTTTTCAATAGATGGAGTTACACATATGTTGATATATATGTGATTTGATAGGTATGTTATTTTGTTGTATTGACAACAAGCTTCAAAACCTCACATGTCAAATTTTCTGAAGGTGTTAACATCATAGATATTTTTACGAGTAAAAATGTCGAATTTTGTGCCAGAAAAAGAGCACTTGCGGGAAGTTTTAATCCATTACTTTATTTTGAAGAAAAGTGCTGCTGAAAGTTATTGTATACTTCCGGAAGCTTATGGTGAACATGCTCCATCTCAAGATACTTGTGAACGCTGGTTTAAACGCTTTAAAGGTGATGATTTCAATGTGAAAGACAACATCCGGGTCAACTGAAAAAGTTTGATGACCAACAATTACAAGCATTATTGGAGGCAGATGCATGTCAAATTCAAAAACAACTTGCAGAAAGAGTAAACGTTGCTCAGCAAACAATTTCCAATCGTTTACAAGCAATGGGAAAAATTTTAAAGGAAGGAAATGGGTGCCACATCAACTGAACGAAAGACAGATGGGAAACCAAAAAGTCATCAGTAAAATGTTGCTTCAACTGCATGAAAGAAAGTCTTTTTTGCATCGAATTGTGACTGGCTATGAAAAGTGGATTTATTTTGAGAATCCCAAATGCACAAAATCATGGGTTGATCCAGGTCAACCATCAACATCGACTGCAAGACCAAATTGCTTCGGAAAGAAGACAATGCTCTGCGTTTGGTGGGATCAGGAAGGTGTGGTGTATTATGAGCTTCTAAAACCGGGTGAAACCGTTAATACTGATAGCTACCGACAACAAATAATCAATTTGAACCACGCTTTGATCGTAAACGACCAGAATGGGCCAGAAGACACAGCAAAGTAATTTTGCTTCAGGATAACACATCATCACACACTTCAAAACCAGTTAAAGACACATTAAAAGATCTTGCCTGGGAAGTATTTACCCACCTGCCGTATTCACCAGACCTTGCTCCTTCAGATTACCACTTATTCCGATTGATGGCACATGCACTTTCTGAGCAGCACTTCAAAACATATGAAGAAGTGGAAAATTGGGTCTCTGAATGGTTTGCCTCAAAACAAGAAAAGTTCTATAGGGATGGTATCCACAAATTACCTGAAAGATGGGGGAAATGTGTAGCTAGCGATGGACATTACTTTGAATAAAGCACTTTTGATGTTTCTCTTAAAATTCTCGTGCTTTCTTTGATCACAAAACCTGCCATTATTAACCAGTACACCTAGTAAATCTAAACACATACAATGAGGAAAAAACAGCAAGTGTCTAAATCAGGGGTCCTCAAACTTTTTAAACGGTGGCCAGTTCACTCCCTCAGACCGTTGGAGGGCCGGACTATAGTTTAAAAAAAACTATGAACAAATTCCTATGCACACTGCACATATCTTATTTTGAAGTAAAAAAACAAAATGGGAACAAATACAATATTTGTATTTGCATGTGGCCCGCGGGCCGTAGTTTGAGGACCCCTGGTCTAAATTAATAGTATTGCTAATTAAATTCCAAAAACTTTTATTCATATAGTTGAATCAAAGATAACAGCTATACAGGATGGGGCAAAAGTAGGCTTACGGTTGTGAGTACATGAAACACATTGTTTATTCTTGTATTATTATTTATTAATGTCTTATTTTTCATACAAACAATTGTAAACCTACTTTTGTCCCACCCTATCCTATATAATAAAAGCCTAATATGCTAAGTGTCCGGTTGTCCAGACGTTCATTCAACCAATCAAAGCGTAATATGCTAATAATATGCTAAGGCCGCTCAACCGCTCACTATGACGTGCACTGACCACCAAAGGGCAGACACTCCAACCGGTAGATTAGTTTGCTGCTGAGGTCCGGCCAATCAGGACTGAGCATGATGGGCCAAACATGCCCTGGAACCCTCCATGGTCCCTCCCCTGCTGGCCAACCTTCTGTGTCCCTCCCTGGCTCCAATCATGCATCAGTGGGGTCCCTCAGCCTGGCCTGCACCCTCTCACAATCTGGGACCCCTCGGGGGATGTTGGAGTGCCAGTTTCAGCCTGATCCCACTCAACAGAGGAGCTTCCCCGGGTGGTCAGTGCACTCCCACAGGGGGAGCGCCATTCAGCCAGAAGCCAGGCTCACAGCTGGCAAGCGCGCAGTGGTGGTGGTGGGAGCATAAAGGATGTCCAACTGCCAGGCCTAAGCCATCAGTTGGACATCCCCCAAGGGCTCCCTGACTGTGAGAGGGCGCAGGCCCGGCTGAGGGATGCGCCCCCACCTCCCGTGCACAAATTTCGTGCACCAGACCTCTAGTATATTATAAATAGCTCTAATTAATAAGTAAAATAGATTCAGTAAAATGAAATTTCAAATAGCATCAAAACATTTGTCCAAGAATAAACATTTCTTCTCAAACTTTCTACCATGAAATTTTTTTATTTTCATAAGAAGGGAAAAAATATAATATTATTTTTAAAATGCACAGAAAATCAGTCAAAACAACGTATTGACCATCAAGTCTCTAAAATCATGGGTTAATAAAACATTCTATATCTACAGATTGAGCTCAATGTGGTCAGAAAGAATGAAACTTCATGCCCAGACCAGACACTGATGCAGTAGATAAGTCAAGGGCTTTCTGGTGTCAGATAGGCTTCTTTTTTTAAAATATATATTTTTAAAAATATATTTTTATTGATTTCAGAGAGGAAGGGAGAGGGAGAGAGAAATGGAAACACCAATGATGAGAGAGAATCATTGATCAGCTGCCTTCTTCACACCCCCTACTGGGAATTGAGCCCACAATCCAGGCATGTCTTGACCAGAATCAAACCCAGGACCCTTCAGTCCACAGGCTGACACTCTATCCACTGAGCCAAACCAGCTACGGCTTTAATATATTTTTATTGATTTGGGAGAGGGAGGGAGAGAGATAGGAACATCAATGATGAGAGAGAATCATTGATCAGCTGCCTAATGCACACCCCCTACTGGGTATGCAACCTGCAACCCAGTCATGTGCCCTGACAGGGAATCGAACCATGACCTCTTGGTTCATAGGTCGATGATCAACCACTGAGCCATGCCGATCAGGCAGGTAGACTTCTTCATCAATAGAGGGCTGGTTAAAATTGTGTCCTGCACACCGTAATAAAAAGCTGTTTCCTTCTAATGGCTCTATGATGAGTTAGCCTAGATTCAGTATTTAATGCTACAATCTTAGCACAACTGATACTAATTATCTTCAAGTTCATAGGCTCAAAGAAAGATCCACAAGAAGACAACAGTCCCCAGTCCCTCGATCCAGGGCCTTGCTTCCAGAGTCAGGTTCACATCTGTTCATGAGGTTGTCTGGGAGGCTGAGGCTGTTTCTAGTCTTGGAATTAGTTTAGAATCTAAACTACCAGTAAATATAGCCCTGACCAGTTTGCTCAGTGGATAGAGCATCAGCCTGTAGACTGAAGGGTCCTGGGTTCGATTTTGGTCAAGGGCATATACCTTGGTTATAGGCTCGATCCCCAGTCAGGGGGCGTGCAGGAGGCAGTTGATAAATGATTCTCTCTCATCAATGATTCTAACTCTCTATCTCCCTTCCTCTCTGTAAAAATCAATAAAATATATTTTTTAAAAAAACTAAATATATTCACCTACAAGACTATCAGCTAACACAAGCATGTCAAACTCGTGACCCGCAGGCTGCATGCGGCCCACAACAAATTTTGTGGCCCAGCCAATATAACGGTATGTAAGAAACGTTTCAATAAAAATTTCATAACTTAATTTTTACAATATCCTGTTATACATAATTATTAATAGCGAACTACAATGTTCGCTAATGACTGATTATTATAATCGTGTTGCATTCATTTCCCTTACGCGCCTTACACGCAGGCGCACCATTTCTCTCCACTAATATTGGCAGCGAATATTCTAGCAGCCGATGGCCACGTCATTAGTCTTGGACTGACTTGTTTGGTGTGACTAATACTGGCAGCGAATATTTTAGCACCCGATTGCCACGTCATTAGTCTTGGACTGACTTGTTTGGTGTGCGCAACAGGAAATATTTCTCGCTTTCGGAGAACAAGAAAAATAGGTTTATTTGAGTTACACTTATTAATTTGTGCAGTTATTCAGTGTCTGCTAAGTTAATGTTCAAGAAAAATATTAATTTTTATTAAAATGTTCTATTATTTTATGTTAACGATTATTCATTTATTTCAGCCCTTTGTATTCAGCATGTCTCTATCGAAATAAACCTACGTTTCTATGAAAATTGAATTTTTTGTTTTTTTGTGGCCCACATAACCTTGTTTATTTGGCCCGTGTTAGCCTTTGAGTTTGACATGCTTGAACTAACACTTCTCAAAAATCTACAGGAAGTATGAGGACTCCATCTTTTCTGATTTGTCAGGATGTTGAGGGATTTGGAGGAAACAAACTGCTTTCAGAACAATATTACCCCCCTTTAGCAGGTCTAATTAGTTAACAATTATGGGATGCATTGCTCTGACTTAATGGGAGATGAATAAAAATAAAATAAATAAATATGCCAGAATGAATGAAGACCATGAGGATTCTTAAATTAATATTTTAGGCATATTTTCAAATATTTATCTTGGTGATAACACAAAACTGCCTAATATATTTTACATAAAACATTTTAAATTATGGATGCTTCTTTTTTCCCCTACTTGATATTACAGCCAGGAATTCTGTTTTAAATCTTTTAGCAAGCAAAGCTGCCCAAGAATATGATATCTTGAATTTCTATGCCAGTGGTTCTGTGGCTTTGCAAACTTTGTGAAAGAATTCATTGCCTATTTGTTAAAAGGCTGATTCAGGGTTCTTAGCGTATCTGATATAATAGGAATCTGACTTATTTGCATACACCAGGTGATTCTGAGGCAAGTGGTCCGGGAAGCAGGACTGGCTATATAATTTGTGGAGCCCAGTGCAAAATGAAAATGTGGGCCTTTTGTTCAAAAATAATAATTTCAACATGGTGACAGCATAGTGTTAAACCAAGCATGAGTCTCTACTAATGGGGGCCCTAAGTGACTGCATAGGCCACATGCCATGAAGCAGACCTGCTGGGGGGTTTAGAAGCACCGCCCCAGTAAAGTGGAAGCCAGGCAGCCTTAGGTGTGTCCAGAAGCCAGAGAACCTACCTCCATTGGGCCAAAAACAGGCACTGATCCAGAAGAAATAGTCCAAAATGGTTTCTCTTTCTCAGAAAACCTTGAGGAATGATGCCTGAGGACCTTCTTCTAGAATGGAAGAGCGCCATTTTAATTCCTGTTTTTTGGAAAATTCAAGAAAGAGCCAAATGTCAATAGTCCAATTTGGTGCAAATCTGTTTATTTCCATTTTTCTCTTTGATAGCTCCTCTGCAGTTCTTTCTCATCCATGAGGCCATCATGAAGTGTAAAGAGAGACAGAGGATGTAAAGAATACGGTATGAGCCTTTTCTCCAGCTGTACACAGTCCTAGCCATGAGCCCCAACACGGCTGAAGTCCTCTAAGCCACATGTGGAAAGGGACAGAGCAGAAAATGACTGCGAACCAGGGTGTCTGTGCTTCCTCAAGACTATCTGTCCTGAGGCTTCTGCCTGGAGGCATTTCCTCCCCATGCAGAACTCAGGCACAGAGTAGCGGCCCTCTCTCCAGGATAAGAGGGGAGTCCTCTTACTGGACACAGAGGTCAGATTAGAACACAACGGGAGAGTCTGAACTAAAATGGCTGTGTCCCAGGGCCTCAGACTTGCTTTCTGAGCTCAGGAGGCCACAGAAAATGTGTGTACTCAGATTACATAACTCAGAACAAAATGAGCATGAGGGACACCAAGCCCAGCACAGGGATTGCAACACAGAGCCCAGTGCTCTGAACAGAAAGTAGCAGCACTGGCAGTAGAGAATTTACTGAGGCACGTTGGCAAGTCATTATGCTAAACCAATCATGAAGGAAAAACCGGTAGGAAAACTAAAATTCTCTATCAATGGTGAGTAGGTGAGAATCAGAGGAATACAAAGAGGGCCCTGGCCAGAACTCAGAATTGGCCTTTAGTCCTAGGAAGAGAGAGAGAGAGAGGTTGAGAGAGAGAGAAAGAGAAAGAGAGGTGATAGAGATTGATTGATGATTGATAGGTGATAGACACACAGACAGGTAGATAGAAAGATAGATAGAAAGATAGAAAGATAGATAGATAGATAGATAGATAGATAGATAGATAGATAGATAGATAGATAGATCTATAGATAGATAGATAGATAGATAGATAGATAGATAGATAGATAGATAGATAGATCTATAGATAGGTAGGTAGATAGATAGATAGATAGATAGATAGATAGATAGATAGATAGATAAAAATCTGCCTTATCTTGAGGAGATAGTAGTATAAATAAGACATTTTTGTTGTGCACATTGCAATGAATTCTCAAGTAAATTTTTTGTTTTCTAATGTCCTGAATTTAAAAGAAAAAAGGCCCTCAATAATTATAAGTGGACAAATTAAACCAAATGGACCCTACAGACTGTATCATGCTCTTAGTTCCTAATTGGGGAATTAAGTTTTCCAGGTCACAAGTTGCAAATATATTGCTGTTACACCGTTAATTAACTCAAGCCAGGTATAGTTCTGATTGAAAATTTCCAGATTACTTCACTCTGCAAATTGTGTTAAAATAAAACATCGTGATTTGGGTTTATCAAGGCAAGTCTTTAAAATATTGGCATCAAATAGTAAATGGTTGAAACAGTCTGTATATAATACAAGTCAATGAGACAAAAAGAGTGGGAGTGGTAGATAGAGAGAAAAAAAGCATTAAAGTTACATTTAAATGTGACTAGAAAAGGGAATTAGAATATTTAAAAATCTCATGTTATTCTACTTGAATATAGGCTTCAAAACTCTACCTTACTATATTATTCATTAGAAGCAAGTATTCCATTAGAAATAAGTATTTGGGGTTTCACAAGACCATGGTCAAGTCATGTGATTTTTCTGAGCTTCTGTCTCCTCATCAATAAAATGGAAATAACCTTTGAAATTATTAAGATTAAAGTAAATAATGTATGAATTATGTTCTTTCAAGTTTCAAGGGAAAGGGATGCCTATTCTGATTGCTTCCGTTTTCACAGCTACAGTACCAGGCAGGCCCCTTGGGTGGAGAAGCAGCTGACTTCCCAACACTGAGCGCCCCTGCTCCCTCCTCTAGCAAAATCCGCAAAACATTTCCCCTCAGAGCTGGCCCTTGTTGAATCTCTTCCTTCTCCTCCTTCCTTTCTTCCTTTCTTGAATCTAGTCTTTTTTTTTTTTTTATCCTGAAGAAATTTTATGATCTTTCCAACTTAAATCAGACAAAATTTCTGCTTTCCTCTTTTACACATTATCCCAATTCTGTGCAAAGGCCCAGAAATGACCTAGCCAATGCAACACGGCAGAAAGGAACTGGAGAATTGGAGGAGATGCATCGGTCAATTGTTCTCTCCATCACAGTCATCCTATTTTTTCATTTATAATTGATGACCCTACAACTTTACCTTAGTAGAGGGCCTAGAGCAGGGGTAAGGAACATTCGTCTGCCAAGGGCCATTTGGATATTTTTAACATCATTCACGGGCCATACAAAATTATTAACTTAAAAATTAGCCTACTGTATTTGGTCATTTAATTAACTCATCCCTAATGCCTTAGCAGGGCCAGACCAAATGATTTCGAGGGCCTTATATGGACACTCCCTACCCTGGCCTAGAGCATGGAAAAGGCTTTTGTCCTATGCCTGTACAGGCCCAGGGAACAAAGGTCACCACTGGAAGTTTAGCTAAAAAGAATATTCTTGCTCAGTCAGTGTGGTTCAGTGTAGAGCAACGACCCATGAACCAAAAGGTCACTGGTTGGCTTCCTGGTCAGGACACATGCCTGGGTTGCAGGCTGGATCCCTAGTAGGGGGCGTGCAGGAGGCAGCCGATCAATGTTTCTCTCTCATCAATCTTTCTATCTCTCTATTCCTCTCCTCTCCTCTCTCTCTAAATATATATATTTAAAGAATATATTTTTTTAAAGAATCTTCTTCAAATCTTGGCTTGGGAAGCAGGAAGTTTTATTTCCAGTCCAGCTTCAAATTTATGGACCCCAACAAAAATATGGCTCAGAGTTTGTGTTTTGTTGATGTGTTTCAGAAATCTTATTGTGCAAGTAGTTTATTTGAGAAACTGTTCTCTTTCTATTACATTTGTCCTTTCTACAGGGGAAAAGTAGCGAGCCTTGTCTCTTTCGTGTCTTAAACAAGAACAAACAACATAAGTTAGAAAACCTCAAGCTGCCAGTCAAGTCTTTAGCAAGCTTACCAAACAACCAGTTGGCACACTAAAATGTTTACCCAATTTTCAGGGAAGACAAACTAGACAAAGCAAAGCAAATAGGTTTACTAAATGTGTTGTGAAAGATAATGAAAGCATTTTATGTTTATTTATGTTTAAAGACTTTATGTCTAAAATTTCCTAATCTAAACTTAAATTCACCGAAACCCTCATTCCACAAATATAAGTCTTCTTTTTCTTTTTCTTTTTTCTATGAAGGAGGAAATTCCCAAATTGATCCTATATTGTATGGACCAAGTTTCCTACTGATAAAAAGACATGCATTAGTATAAGAGAAATAAAAGGTAGACTAAAATGAACACAGTGAGGTATACAGTGAATAAATCTGCATAGCTTTCCACTATCCATTTTTTGTTTTAGATAGGATAAGAAGTAAGTTCATCAGAGGCATGTGTGTAGGGCTCTCTCCTCTTCCAGTTCATTGTGCTTTGGTTTGTTTTCAGAAACTCACAAGACTTGCAGGTCCCCATGAGACAAAACACCAGACACCAGACACCATTCCATTCCCCTCATTTTCCTGCTTCATATTTCTGAGTAAAGGGGAGAGTCACTCTAGGCCGCTTGGCCTTCCAGACTGCCTTTCCCTGTCACAGGAGCTCCACCTGGCAGAAGAGGAAATTGTTAGGGAGTCCCAGCAGCAGGAGCCGACCCCCCATTTCCCCCTGTAACCTTTTTCACTATTTTCTCTCCACTTTAGTTCATGGCAATGCCATCTTTATAATTGCTTTGCCACAAAAATTGGAGTCATTTTTGATGCCTTTCTAATAAAAGTTTTTAAGGCTATGTATTTTCCTCTTTTAATGCTTTGGCTACTTCCCATAAATTTTGGAAGAGAGTGCATTTGTAATCATTCAGTTTTATATACTTTCTAATTTTCCTCGGATTTTTTCTTTGATATATGAGTTATTTAGAGATATGGTGGTGTGTGTGTGTGTGTGTTTTTACTTGCTGGGGTACAGAATTTTTTGACAGATAATCTTTTTATTAGAATTTTCTAGCTTCATTTTATTTGGTCATATAACATAGTCTGCAAAATTCCAATCTTTAGAAAATTGATGACACTTTGCTTGGTTATTTTCGTGGCCGCTTATGTTTTATAGTACACTAGAGGCTCGGTGCACAAAATTTGTGCACTGGGGGATGAGGGGGGTCCCTCAGCCCAGTCTGTGCCCTCTCACAGTCCGGGAGCCCCACAATTGATCACCTCAAAGAGGTAGGCCCTGCCCACCCAGCCTGGGCTCCATGATGGATCGCCTCCACAGAGGAAGGCCCCGCCCACCCACCACAGCCCACTGGCCAGTGGCCTGGGCATCCCTCTGCAGGGCAATCATGGGGCGATGACCGGGCCCCCGACCAATCGCATCGCACCTGCCTTGGCTGGCCTGGCACCAGTGGGTGTCATAGCGTGGTCATCCGGAAGGTCATTCAGCTGTCTGGTCTAATTAGCATATTATACTTTTATTATTATAGATTGTATGTCTTGTTTTCATCATTAGAATTAAGCTCCCTGAAGACAACAACTTCATTTTGTTCACCCATGTGTCTCCAGTGCCTAGAGCAGTTCTCCAGTGCCTAGAGCAGTGGTGACTGGCATGCAGAAATGGCTTAGAAGGAAAACTGCTTCTGAATAATGGCCAGCATTAATTCCGATAGTCATCATTATCAAACAAATTCTGAAAAAGAAGATCCAGAGGATTCTGGAAAAAATTCAAGAATAATACACAAATTTGGCAATCTTGAATTTGCTATTTCTTTCCTATTAATCTAAATGCAGTAGTTTTTAATTTCAAAGCTCTAATTAAAGTTCCACCTCAGGGCAATAGAGGATAAAGAACCAAGGACAAAAAAGGCTTTTTCTTCTTAATTGTCCTTCATCTCCCCCAAACTCCCACATTTACTGAGCATGCAAAGGCATTAGAAGGAGGGTGGGAGAGGAGGAGGAAGTGCTAAACTTCCTCAAAGAAGTTAGGTTCTGCCTCCCCACCCCTACTTCCACCATCATAATCCAAGCAGTACAAACAGATTTTAGAGTCCAAGAAATTTGGAAGTGCATAAAGTCTATAGAGCTGGTCCCTCTCTGAATGGCTTGTCCAATTATTTTATCCACTCAACTAACTAGGAATTAGGGGATGACCAGAGCCCGGACTCCTGGCCCTGGCCAAAGAACCCAGCATCAAGGCCCTCTGTACATGGCATCTCCCCTCATCTTTTCCATACTCTGGGTCTCCTGCTTGGACAAGGGAATCTTACTCAGAATCATATTGTTAGTCCCTATTTTATACTCAATGTATTTGGCTTACACCATTTTTAGTCATCATTTCCTGTGGCTCATAGAGGTGAATTTGTGCTATATTAAATTCTATCTAATGCAAATAATTTTCATTTTGTATTTTTTTCACCGACAACAAAAATCCATACTTATAACCAAAGAAGAAATCATTATAAACTGTTAAATTTGGGGTGGAGCTCTACAAGCAAGAATTATCTCCCAAATTCCTTTTACCACACCATGTTTCATAATTTATATATTTTAGAGTGTTATGTAGAATAACTGCAAGAAATAAAGATACCAAGTTTGCATTGGAATGCAGTTTTTATCTATACTCCAGGAATATTCATGATTACCATAGAAGTTAGTATTTTGACTATTGTAGTCTTTATATATACATTGTCTAAAACCATCCTTTTATAATCCACAATCTAATGATAAAATTATTTTCAAGATTAAAAATAATTTATATAAAGCACTTAACATATAATAAGCATTACGAAATATTAGATATTGTCAATTAATAAGTGATGGCATCACATGTACATAGACTTATCTACCTTATGCAGAATATTGTAAAATGATTCTGAAGACACTCCTTCCAGTTTTTACAAACCTAAATTATAAGGAATGACCAGTCAAAGCAATATACAATGGAAGACATAGGGTAGAGCAATTTTTTTAGAAACAACAATAATTTTATTATTTCCTCAGTTTATTGTACAGTGAGAGAACAATAGAAAACATCTTTCATTCATCCAATATGTATATATTGAGCATCTATTATAGGCCAGGTGCTGGAACATAGTGGCAAACAATGCAGGCAGAGTCCCTCTCTCCATTGAGCATACATTTATTATGAAAGAGAAATATTAAGCACATGTACAAATGTGATGAGTATTAAGAAGGAGAAACAAAAGCAAGTAACAGGCACCTAAACTAAAATTGACCTGGGTTAAGAAAGCCTTCTTTGAAGAAACAACATAACTTCATATTTTATCTACATATATACGATTTCATTCCTTTAGAGATTTTGAAATAATAGGGACTGGAATTTCTAACTGACATAGGTGCATATAATAATTGTAGTCAACATCGTAAGCAATATATTTTTTTAATTACCTTTGGAAACTTCTTAAATTACCCCCAAGTATATGTAGTAATAGTTACATGCTATTGACAACATTGAACTTTAATTGCTCCCTTTACTCCTAGAAAACAGCCATAGTTAACAAGCCAACCCCATCCCCCCTCCCCACACACACACCCTTTGTGTCCAGGAAATGACTCACCTTGAACAACCCTTTCCTATAGGACTTAGATAAGAATTAGGGATGCCTCCCCTGTTTCCCTGGGTGAGACCAGACACAGACCCTCCAAACTCCCATGCTTTGCTTCAAAAATGATTAGCTGAACTGCTCAGCCCACTGAGCAATGTGAACCAAATGCTTCTTTTTTTTTTAATTTTTATTTATTTCAGAGAGAGGGAGAGAGAGATAGAAACATCAGTTTCTATTAGGATACAAGGGGGAGAGAGAGAGAGAATCATTGATCGGCTGCCTCCTGGGGATCCAGCCTGCAACCCGGGCATGTGCCCTGACTGAAAATCGAACCGTGACCTCCTGGTTCATAGGTCAATGCTCAACCACTGAGCCACACCAGCCCAGCCCAAATGCTTCTTAACCACGTTTTGGTTCAGCGTCTCTCCTTGCCCAAGGTTCCTGAACTCGGGCTCCTCCTCAACCGGAGCCAGCTCACAACCCCCCTCAAACAGGCTGGTCTCAGGGTGAATCCTTCTCCGAACCCCTAGCAGATTGTGCCACTCTCTCATCCCACTTCTCTCCACCTAGTTCTTTCCAGGCTTATTTCTTCCTTTCTGTGCAACTAAAAACCAACCTTCCTATCTCACTCTTGAGATGCCTGTCCTTCCCTCGCCTTGCAGAATCCTTTCAAATAAAGTCTCTCCTTACGAAGGCCAAATGAGTGTTATTTTTATTTGACACTAAACATTGGAAACAAACACAACAAGTATAATCCAACTCCTTCTTTTGACTCCAGCATTTGAAGAGTTTAATGTTTTCTCAGTTCAACAGATAAAATATTTATTTGGTAACGGGGCACAAAACGAAGTGCCTTCAAACACTCTAGTCACAAAGCAAGAGGCCGGCACCGCCAGAGCCCTGCGAGTAACTGAGACAGAAAGCAGCAGCAAAGATCTGTCTTCCGCCCCAAGCTCAGGCCGAAATACGTGCTCACTGAGTGGAATGGCTGCATAATTTTTTCTTTTCTTTTCTTTTTTTTTTTGTCCTGCATGCATACAGCTGAATTTAGTAAGTGAAATGCAAATGTCTTTCCCAAACTCTAAACCACTACAATAGGAAGGGAGACCAAAGAAAGAAAGTATAATAAATCTCACTATCAGGAGTCCTTAGAGGATGCATCACTCTGAAACATTGAAGGTTTGCTCACTTAAATCTCTTTATGGGAATCTTTCTGAATTATATTGCATATTTTATTGCTTTCTTAAACAAAGTACTCTAAATATAACTTAACCTTTTCTTGGATGAGGTACAATGATCTTTATTTTAAAATGAAATTCCACTCTAGTGTAGAGCAATGATGACTGTATGATCTACTATGGAGCATAGAACTGTGCATTACTGAGCTTTCGGAGTTCTCTCCCTCCTCCTCCTCCTCCTCCTCCTCCTCCTCCTCCTCCTCCTCCCCCTCCTCCCCCTCCTCCTCCTCCTCCTCCTTCTCATTTCTCTTCTTTGACTACTCTCTCTTTTCTGTTACAAAAGAGTCAAAATTGTGTGGTGTGTGTTTTTTTTGTTGTTGTTTTACCTCATTGTATCTCTGTGACCAGAACTCTTCCTCTTCCAAATGTTGCTTTTTATATGCTATAGATTCAGGGGGTAGGGATGGGGGTGGAGGAGGAAGGATGACAAAAATGCCCATACTTCTAGGACCAGTTCCAGACCATTCCCCCTGGGGGAGGGCTCCAGGAGCTTTTCTACCTAAGAGAGATTTACCTCTGGGTAAACTGCATAAGCTTTAGCATTGTGATCTTTTTATTTCCACCTTGGCTGTGCAGAGTTCTCTCTCTTTCCTGACTTTGGGCCATGTCCCAGCTGTCAAAAGGTAAAACATACAGAGAAGAACATCTTAGAAGAGCATGGTGAAGGCTATTTTTTGGAGAATTGGAAGGGGCAGTCTGACAAATCATATGAAACAATTGGATTGGAAAGATCAATTCTCTCTCAGGTAATACACTTTCCAAATCAGCTTTTTTTTTTTGTTAATAGATAGAAGAATCTGGAAGTATGATTTTAGTGAAAAAGAACACCGAACTCAGTTCAAGCTAAAGACCTATCATGTATTAGCTGCATGACCTTAAATAAATGATGTATCTATACCAGTGATTCTCAACCTTCTGGCCCTTTAAATACAGTTCCTCATGTTGCGACCCAACCATAAAATTATTTTCGTTGCTACTTCATAACTGTAATGTTGCTACTGTTATGAATCGTAATGTAAATATCTGATATGCAAGATGGTCTTAGGCGACCCCTGTGAAAGGGTCGTTCAACCCCCAAAGGGTCGCGACCCACAGGTTGAGAACCACTGTCATAGGTTTTCTGTGAGTCAAGCCTATTCTATTCTCCAGGGCAGTTTCCCTAAATTTCCTAATGATACAAAGCAATTAGAACAGTGCTTCTTAAACAGTAACCAACACGAACCATGTTAAAACGCATTGTTAAGTGCAGATTCAGATTCAGAAGGCTGGAAACAGGTGGGAAATGTTGCATTTCTAACAAACTTTCAGGCCATGATATGCAACTGACCCAGAAACAATTTGCTGCTCACCTGAAAACTGGTTTGAACTGCAAAACCCCCAGCCTACCCGAGACCTACAGAATCTGAATCCACATTTAACAAGATGGCCAGGGAGTCACGTAGACCTTAAAGTGTAAGAAGCATGTTCATAGCCTTTAGCAGTGATTCTCAAAATTAAAAATGCAAATTCTCAAACCCTACTCCACTCAGACTTGCTGAGGCCTCAGACAAAAATGGAGAACAGGTCTTTGGGAATTGGAAGAAAAGTAATCCTTCTTACAAAGTGGCAAAGAACTGGGCTGAATTGTGTTACATAGTTTTGTGGAAGGTACAACTTTTGAGCAATAAAATTGTACACAAGCAAAGAAGATTTCTACTAAAATGTATTGGGTCCTTTTTATTGCTTTAGTAAGATAATGAGAAATGAGAGATGGATTAAAGAAATAATCCTCACCAGAGGATATTTTTCCACTGATTTTTAGAGAGAGTGGAAGGAAGAGGGAGAGACAGAGAAAAACACTGAGGTGAGAAAGACACATTGATTGGTTGCCTCCCTCATGCCCCTGACCAGGGCTGGGAACTGGCACATACCCTTGACAGGAATCGAACCCAGGACCCTACATTCCACAGACGGATGCTCAATCCACTGAGCCAAATCTGCTAGGGCTAAAGAAATAACTTTCAACATAAAAGAACCAGAACTTGGAGATTTGGAATATTCTAAACTGCGAGAGAAAGAGGAGAGAGAGAGAGAGAGAGAGAGAGAGAGAGAGAGAGAGAGAACTTGTTCTGAAGAGAATACTAGTGGTGTGGCTGAACAACCATTTGGTAAAGAGATGCTGGGTAGGACTCATGGATTTAATCAGCCATTTCAGCAGAAGCCAGGACTAGGGATGGGATTACCTATACCAGCAGAGATACTGCCAGTTTAACCAAAGGAGGCTGAGGAAAGAAGGCTGTAAGAGTCCTTGCATTCTAGAGGATGGGGCCATAGAGTATTTGGCCTTGAACATGCTTTATCCTTCAAGAAAAGGGAAGAATGATCCCAAAGGTGATTCAGAGATCACCCCTAGTATCAGAAGGCCAGAGGGCTCTGCCTGACAGAGCCAAGAGGATGTGACCCCTGCCTAGGGTCTGGAAGGTGGGGCGTCAAACCAAAGAGGATTATTCCTAAGCGGTAAAACCTAACAGAATTTGCCCTGTAAGGGTGGGGACTTGATTGGGATTCATCATCCCTTCTTTCCTCTCCCTATGTCTCTCTTTGGAATGAGAATGTCTACCCTACGCCTGTCCCACCATCGTATTTGGATGCACATAATTTGCCTGGTTTCACAGGTTCGGAACTGGAGAGGACTTTTGCCCCAGCATGAGTCATATTTCCAGTCTCATCCACATCTGATTTCAATGATATTTAGATGAGACTTCAGACTTTAGACTTGCTAGTTCATGCTGGAATGAGTTAAGACTCTGGGGCTGTTGTGATAGAATAAGTGTTTTGCATGCATTAAGGACATGAGTTCAGGAGGACCGGGGGCAGAATGGACTGTGTTCATACAAATTTATCTGTTGAAGCCCTAACCCCAGTGTAACTCCATTTAGAAATAAGGTCTTTAATGTTAAATGAGGTTGCAAGGGCGGGGTGGTCTTATAAAAAGAGGAAGAGATCCACTCCCTGCCCCACTCCCTGCCCATGCACCACAGAAAGGCCATGTGAGGACACAGTAAAAAGTCAGCTGTCTGAAAGCCAGGAGAGCTCTCACCAGGAAACAAATCAGCCAGCATCTTGAACTTGGACTTCCCAGGCGCCAGACCTGTGAGGAATAAATGTCTGTATTTAAAATGCCCAGTTTGTGGTGTTTTGTTAGCAGCCTGAGCAGACAGGATCAGACAGCAATCATGAAGAAAGGATCTATGACAGAAGATGTGAAGGGTGATTAGGAGTTAACTATGTGAAGGGTAATGGGGGAAGAAGAGAGCTGCAGAGAGAGGGAACAGCATATGCAGAGGCCAGGAGGTAGGAAGCAGTAAGGCAATTTCCCAGGTGACTGAGAGAGAGAGAATTTAACTGGGTAGTGGGGCTGTGTGTAACAGTATTAAATTTTACATTTAGGAAAGAATAGATTAGAAGAAGTGGAAAAGTATGGGTAGAACAAATAGGTTGTTGTAGTCCAGATAAGATATGATGGAGTCTCGGACTAGGGTGTCAATGTTGATGTTGGTAGAGCTGGAGAGAAGTGGATAGAGTCAAGGGATATTTAGGAAGGGGAAAAAATCAATAAAACTTAGTGATGGATTAGATGTGGGATTGAGAGCGAGGGATTGTCAAGGATGTGCCCTGGGCTTTTGGCTTGTTCAACTCAATAAATAACGGTGCCATTCATTGAGACAGGAGATATTAGAACAGGACCAGGATTATGGAGAAAAGAGCATTAGCATTTAAATTCTGTTTCTATTAGGATACAAATAGCATGTGCAAGTAATATTAATGAACTCTATCTAGTGCGTGAAGAGGAGAAATGCTATCAAGAGCTCACCAAGTCGAAGTATGCTGAAACCCGAGGCCTGGAAACCAGGCAGAAGCCACAGCAGGTCTAGACATCCAAGAAAAGGGGGCGTAAGGAGTCTTTTGACACAGATCATGGGGCCAGAACACCTCTGATTCTACAAGAATCATGCCACTATATCAAAGATGAATCCTCATCCTCTTGTCATTTACGTGCTCTAATTTCAAATTTACAGTCCTGAGATGCAGTGTCTAATTGGCTAGGTTTTCCAAGAGCAGGGGAAGACAAGAACTGACACCTTCAATGTTACTGTAGGAGGTGGGGCACTTCTCCTTGCCAAGACAATATTCGCTGGGGAATGCACCAAATAGCAATGTAGTTAAATGGTGGACTGAAATGAAATGAAAAAAAAAAAGTAAACCGCAGTCCACACCTTTGGCAGATTAACATTCACTTGTATATTTCTTTCCAAAATTATACTTCCCCCAAAATTTTCCTCCTAACATAGTGCATATATTACTTGTACCACAAAAACGCACTCCTTTTCCAAATGAAAACAATCTCAAATCTCATCAAGTTACTCTCTGTCCTCAAAAGTCCACAAACTCCAGGTAACGTCCCTTCCTCCTCTAGCTTCATTGTGATATATATTCTATAGCCTAAAGGATAAATTTTAGAGTTGACCACCACTAATAAGCCACATATATTCCACTTTAGTATGGAGTGTAGAGAAGGAATTCTTCATCAGTCCTGTAGTTTTGGGCTAGAGTAATAAAATGACCTTAATGGACTGTGCCTCTATTTCAAACTCAAGGATTCCACGATCAAATTAGTCACTGACACAGTCAGCCTGTTTCATATCCTGCTACCATTCCTCTGGTGGTGGGTGACCTACTACCTTCTACGACCTTAGGAACTCACTGTTCCTACAGAAATTAGGAAACCCATTTCTATTTCAGTTTCTCCCACAGACTCCAGAAAACAGTTAGTACACTTCTTTTTGTCATATGCCAGAGCTTCAATCACAATGGATGTCTCAAAACCCAAGTGAATGGAACGTCTCCTGGGCCCGCTAGAGGGATACACTTATTGGATGGTCAAATCCAGTCACTCCAATCTCCCAATATTTTCTCCACATTATTCTACATTATTTCTCTACATTATTATTCTAAACATTTCTGACATCTCCAGTTCGTTTGTAAGTCTAGTCAAGAGTTAACGAGCCCAGCTTCTTACCATCACCTGGCATCAGGAATCTCAGATGTGAATTTATATCAGTACATTCAGCCTAACCTAGAGTTATGTTTCTCCACATTTGGTCATAGGCTCTAAAATTCTATTCTTCATGTGTTCTCCAAATGACGGCTGATGTAAATGGATAAAGTCCTAAAATCTTCTGATGTCTAAGCCTTCTCCTCCCAGGTTTCACTTTTATAATTGGTGACCTGGGGCTTTCTGGGTCCTGACTCTGGGTACAAATCTGCAAATAATTCTAGTTCCCCCTAGCAGCATAACCACCTCATTTAAAGGAATAAGAGTCACATGTTGATTTCATGAACCTTACTCTTCTAATAAATCCCCCCTCCTCTTTTATTTTTGGCTGGAGGAGATGAGTATTGCTTTCTGTTATTTGCAATCAAAAGTATCTTAACTAATAAAAGATACTGGAATGAGGAAGTAGGGTGTTACAGAGAGCCACGAAAAATTATACAATGGTATTTCCTTAATCTATAATAATAAAAGTGTAACATCCTCAGTAGATGTGCAGGAGGCAGCTGATCAATGTTTCTCTCTCATCGATGTTTCTAACTCTCTATCTCTCTCCCTTCCTCTCTGTAAAAAATCAATAAAATATATTTTTTTTAAAAAGTCTCTTAACTAATAAAAGATACTGGAATGAGGAAGTAGGGTGTTACAGAGAAGTAGGGTGTTACAGAGAGCCATGAAAAATTATATAATGGTATTTCCTTAATCTATAATAATAAAAGTGTAATATGCTAATTAGACTGGACAGCCAAATGACCTTCCGCAGAGGTGGTTAGGGGTGATCAGGCAGGCAGGCAGGTGAGCAGTTAGGAGCCAGCAGTCCTGGATTGTGAGAGGGTGCAGGCAGGGCTGAGGGACCCCACCCCCTCTGTGCATGAATTTCGTGCACTGGGCCTCTAGTATTATATAATGATAATCTGGAGGTTCATTGTGTACCATAACCAAAGGGTAATTAAGTTATCCTTGGCTAGCTGAACTCAAGTGCCTAAAAAATCTAAGGGACGATGTTGCCACCCCCAGTGATTCACCCAATTCAGTGACCATGGGTGGAAGTTGGTATATTTGATAGCATTGGAAACCTTAAAGAAAGAAATTATTAAATTCAAATACCTAAATTTTTGGCCTATAGTACGAATTAAAACCTAAGAACTGTCAATGATTAGGCTAACAGACCCTTTAATCTCTAGCAAAACCAAAGCCAAAAAACAGAGTTTTCCCATTTCCAGCATGAATTCTTTCTGGGTTGACACGTTTCAGTGTCAATCTAGCCAGGTCTTACATGAAAATAAGAGTTTATTGTGAAAGAGTGGTACCAAAAGAATTTGGATGAGGGTATAGAAAAGGACCCTTGTCCTCAGAAGCAATCCCTACTTTCCTGACTGATCAGGCTTGGAAAACAGATAAGAACTGAGGTCACCCCACAGGTCTTAGAACCACAGAGGACCATAAGCATCCTTTAGGAGCAACAATCTGGCCAGAACACTGAAATACGGCAGCAGAATGCCATTATTGCCATCCAACCTTGGAATGAGTGTTGAACACATCTTTGCCTTTCCGTTACTCAAAAGGCAAAGAAGTGATTGGAAAAGCCTTGATCATGTGCTATGAACTGGATGCCTTGATGTCAGGAAGAATGAGGACCAGGCTCTTTTTGATTTAATAGTAGAAGGTAGGGGAGTCTCCCCCAAATTGGAAGGGGAATGCTGGAATGAGGAGGGTCTAAGAAATGAGGCAGATGCCAATTAGAGATATGTTCAGATTGAAATGTTTTGAGACCTACAAAGAAGAAGAAGAACAAGGAGGTGGAGGAGGAAGGAGGAAGAAAGAAAAAAAGAAGCAGGTAACTGGATATACAGATCGAAAACTCTGAGAGATCTAGACCAGAAATATTAATTTGAAAATACGAAATATATTTTTAATGAGGTATAATGTTATGGAGAAAGTGAGAGGCTTTGAAGTCCAGAGCCCAGGTGGTGAGGTTAGCCTCAGCCAGAGAAGGGAACAGCCCCTCTATTATAACAAGATGGGAGGCTCTGTGCAGAGATATGTAGCTTGTGTTTGAAATAGAAAAGATGAAGGCGTTCCCAACCGTTGCCTGCTGTTTTCTCTTACAGGAAGAAAGGCATCTGCTGAGCACAAAGGTGCTGGAGTCTGTTCCTGGATCTCTCCACTACTGACCTATCAGACCAGATAATTCTATGTTGCGTGAGACCGTCCTGTGCCTTGTAGGATGTTGAACTGCACACCTGGCCTTTGCCTACTAGATGTCAGCAGCCATCCCCACCCTCAGCAGGTGTGATCATCAAAACCATCTTCAGAAATTGCCAAGTGTCCCCTGGGGGCTGGAGATGCGGGAGGAGATCAAAATTGCCCCTGGTTGAGGATTACTGGGCTGGAGAAAGCAGAAGGGAAGGGAGGACGGAAATTGCTGTGCAGGGTGGGAAAGTAAATTGACCAAACAGACACAGGAGGCTTCCTGGGCAGAGTCAAGGCCCATTTGAGGTTGGATATGAGTCCTGGTGGAATCAATCTGTCACACTGTACTTTTTCTACCAAGATCTGGCCGCCGGAGTGCAGGCACTAAAAAAGTACATGCTTGTGTTCCCCCAAATTGAGGTTTTGCCAGAGAAGTGTGACAAGAAGACACAGGAACAAAGGGCTTAGGATATTGGCAAAACATTTGTTAAAATTATGAACCACAGAATCTACACAGGTTGGAGGTGAAAAAAAAATTTAAAGAAGACTGTTGAGATAAATTTAGGAACTAGAAATGAAGTTTTGGCCAAAACATCTTTGAGATACACACACACACACACACACACACACACACACACACACTTTTTTAAAAAAACAGTTTACATAATCACTTCTTCATGCACTGAATGACAGAAATGAGATTAAATAGAAAATAAAATGGGTTCCTTTTACTTTATATTCTAATTTCAATACATTGTTTCCATCATGTTCAGTTTTTTTTTTTATGAACTAGGTCTGAAAACTGCTGCAGTTCTACCTTCGCATTTCAGATTTCAAAGTCCCTTATTTTGCTACAGGTAATACATAAACAGTGAGGCACTTATGCAACGACAAAGGACTTTGTTTTTACTTACAGATTGTTGGCTAAAGTGTCATGTAAGGCTGTTGTAGGGAAGCGCCCAGAACTAAATCTTTATCTTTTGGAAAGACCAGTAACACTGAAGGGAGAAATTAACAACAAAATCTACTTTGAGAGATGGAAAGAATTAATGAGCCAGTTTCTTCTAACTGTATAGAGCATATGAGGGGAAAGCCAAAACAAAACAAAACAAAAAAACAACCAAACATTTTAAATTGAACCAAAAACTTTCAACAAAGGAGAAAGCAAACCATAATCAAAACTGAAGAGAAGCTACATCTTTTAGTCAACCAAGCAGGATTGTACAATTTGACTCTAATAGGCATGTAAAAAGAGGAGCCCATGCTAAGAAAAATCCTCTTTGACTAGTTAATATAATTCTCTCTACATGCCAAATGTTTAGGGTTTGAAAAAGAAATTGCTCCTGATTGTTCAGATGTTTTATATTTATGGGCTTTAATTTTTTTGTCTTTATGTGTATGTTTTTTTTAATAACAAGGAAAATATAAAAGTATATTAAATGTGATTATTTCTATGTGGTGGGAATGGTTGGTGTCTTTTTTTTTTTAACGTGTCTTTCCCCCAAATTTTTATAAAAAACATGTCTCTGCAGTAAAAGAAAAGGTTACCACAGTTTAATGATTTGGCATCAAGTGAAAGTAGAGAAATAGATGGTCAGCATAAACAGAAAACTGTCGTGATTAGAAAGAGGAAATCAATGATAAAACCTCTTTCATTTCCCATTTATTACTATGTTTAAGAATGAGAAAGTCGAGAGGTTTAGCAAAAGCATTACCCATCCCCATCTATCTTCAAGGTTAATTTAAAAAGAGCTATTAGTTACCACAACAAACTTGTTAATGGTGACACATGGGAGACGGAAGTAAATCCAGAGATAATGTTTATTTGAACAGTACAGACAGCCTATTAGTTCATTGAAAAGTTTCACAAAGTTACATTTCCTAACTTTCTTCTTAATTTATTCTCCCCTATGAATACCTATAGCAAAAGAAATTAGCTATAGGTTTACTTAAGCAAACTAAAATCATTATAATGGCTACTTACATTTAAGAACAGAAATTAATTTCTTGATAAGGACACATGTGGGTTTTTATGTTAAGAATGTAAAATGATGGCACTATTAGGCACCGGACAGTTTCATTCCTTGTTGGTTACTGTTCAACAGAGGATATATCAGAGTTGTAGAATGCAGGACACCCATTTACTATTTGGGAGAAACTGGAGAATCTAATCATCTCAGTGAATGTTCAGAACTTTTTATAATCTAAGAGCCAGATTAATTATCTCAAACTCAACACATTTCAAGAACAGTTATTTGCAGAAACCCTATATGAGACCTTGCCAGTTCCAGACCATTAAGTCTAATGGGTCACTGATATATGGGTCACTGATTTGGAATTCTTTCCTTCTCTTTCCTATGGTAATTTCAGTGTGTCCGTCTCATTCCCACAGTCCGGCCTATATTAATTATATTTAAAAAAAAAGAATAGACTACTAGTCACACATTCAGTCGCTATTTGTTCAGGCACTATCGCCAACACATATCTGCTTTTGCCTTGGCTCCTAAATGAATCTATATATTGCAAGAGAATGCTCTTCCTGAATTTGAAAAACAAGTTCACCAGACAAAGAATCAGAAGTGAGTTCCTATCCATTTACAGAGACCCAGAGCTAAAACAAAGTTCTGCCCAGAAGGACAATAGGAAAGACTGAACATGTAGTGCAAACAGCACATTTATTTTGCAATGAAATTGGGAAGCAAAGTGTTGTCGTGTCATAGTAGAAGATAGTTTGTCCAAAATAGGAATACGAACATGTGGTTTCATTTTATTTTATTTCCAAAAAAAATTCAATTGGGCAGAACAATGTATCAGAATTTTTATTTTTCTGAGCTTGTTTTTTCTCTCTGGAAAAGCATATGCTCTTTTATGGGACAGAGAATGGAGAGAAAAAAATATTTTTAAAGGAAAAATATTTTTTAAAAAATGCATCTAGTGAATTAAAAAACTAAAGAAAAATATTGTATCTCTCTATGGCCATAGAAAGAAAGTGTTCCCTTCAGTTTTCAACTCAGTTGAAATATTATATTCTCCTCAAGTCCTAAAGTTGAAACATTTTAATTTAAATTCTTTACTGATTAGAAAAAAAAGCCATAGAGATAAACCAAGATGGCGGCATAGGTAAACGCCTGAAATTGCTGCCTTGCACAAGCACTTCAAAAATACAACTAAAAGAAAAAACGGACATCATCCAGAACCACAGGAAGGCTGGCTGAATGGAAATTCTACAACTAGGAGGAAAGAGAAAAGCACACCGAGACTCAGAGGAGGTGCGGAAGTAAAGTGCAGAGGTATGGAGGCACATGTGCAAAGGGCTGGCAACTGAAGACATGGTTGTCTTTTTCAATTGGGAGGGAGACACAGCTCCCGACAGCCCTAAACTCCAGTTCTGGGTGAGTCTCTGGGGACCCAGACTCATACAGGGAGAAACTGGACTGTCTGGCATCGGCTTTCTCTCAAAGGTGCTTGCAGCGATTACCACGGGACACTGAGACCCAGGGCCTCTTAGGGCAGGACTGAGGATCAGCCATAGCTGTTTGCTCCACCCTGTTGATTCCCTGAGACCCCGCCCCACCCAAGCTGTGTGCAGAGGCTTTTGCATATGAATGGCCTGGCCCTTTGCAATCTAAAATTACCTAACAAACTGCAGCTGGGACAGAGAGACCCAGAACATCCAAAAGAAGGCCCAAGGCCCCACAGCAGCTTGCATTGCTTCACAGCTGGGCCTCATCTAGGCACCTCCAAATCCCAAACAAAGAAGAGGAATCTGCAGATCTCTCCATAGCTCCTGCTGGGTAGCCTCAGGCAGAGGCTAAATTAGCACCTCCTCAGAGATCCAAGAGCCAGTGTACCCAGTGGTCAGAGTGGGACCATCCAGATTACAACTCCACAGATCCATAAGGGACACACTCAGGGGGCAGACTCAGTGAGCACCAAAGCCCCACTGAAGCAAGTCTTGCCCCATAAGGGTGTCTCCAGCACAGAAGTTCTCCCACCGTAGACACAGCTGATTCTCACAGCCAATTGGCCTGGAGGTCAATTTCTCCCAGTGATACCTACAACAATCAAGGCTTAACTA
Organism: Myotis lucifugus; assembly: GCF_000147115.1. Lineage (NCBI taxonomy): Eukaryota > Metazoa > Chordata > Mammalia > Chiroptera > Vespertilionidae > Myotis > Myotis lucifugus. The sequence goes on along the minus strand of NW_005871105.1, from coordinate 2,947,202 downwards.
CAACAAGACTGTGCACAAAGCCCACAAAGGGGTGCACCAAGAGTGTCCACCTCAGGTAATTGGGGAGGCTGAGCCACTGGGCCCTATAGGACACCTACCACAGAAAGCCACTCTATCAACATGGGAAGCAGCCAAAATGCAGAGACAAAGAAACAGGTCACAAATGACAGAAATGGAGGAAAGCAAACTACTGGATATAGAGTTCAAAACCATGGTTATAAGGTTTTTCAAGAATTTTCTAGAAACCACCGATAAATTTAGTGAGACCCTCGATAAATCTAGTGAGACCCTCGAGGATATGAAAAAGGACCAACTAGAAATTAAGCATACACTGACTGAAATAAAGAATATTATACAGCGATCCAACAGCAGATTAGAGGATCGCAAGAATCAAGTCAAAGATTTGAAATACGAAGAAGCAAAAAACACCAAACTGAAAAAGCAAAAGGAAAAAAAGAATCCAAAAATATGAAGATAGTGTAAGGAGCCTCTGGGACAACTTCAAGCGCACTAATATCAGAATTATGGGGGTGCCAGAAGAAGAGAGAGAGCAAGATATTGAAAACCTATTTGAAGAAATAATGACAGAAAACTTCCCCTACCTGGTGAAAGAAATAGACTTACAAGTCCAGGAAGCGCATAGAACCCCAAACAAAAGGAATCCAAAGAGGACCACACCAAGACACATCATAATTAAAATGCCAAGAGCAAAAGACAAAGAGAGAATCTTAAAAGCAGCAAGAGAAAAACAGTTAGTTACCTACAAGGGAGTACCCATAAGATTGTCAGCTGATTTCTCAATAGAAACTATGCAGGCCAGAAGGGATTGGCAAGAAATATTCAAAGTGATGAATAGCAAGAAACTACAACCAAGATTACTTTACCCAGCAAAGCTATCATTCAGAATTGAAGAGCTTCACAGATAAGAAAAAGCTAAAGTTCATCACCACCAAACCAGTATTATATGAAATGCTGAAAGGTATCCTTTAAGAAGAGGAAGAAGAAGAAAAAGATAAAAATTATGAACAACAAATACATATCTATCAACAAGTGAATCTAAAAATCAAGTGAATAAATAATCTGATGAACAGAATATACTGGCAAATATAATAGAATCAGGGACATAGAAAGGGAGTGGACTGACAATTCTCAGGGGGAAAGGGGTGTGGGGAATGCGAGAAGAGACTGGACAAAAATCGTACACCTATAAATGAGGACATTCGGTGGGGAGGGGGGGGTAAGGGCAGAGGGTGGGGTGGGAACCGGTGGAGGGGAGCTATGGGAGGAAAAAGAGGAACAACTGTAATAATCTGAACAATAAAGATTTAATTTTTAAAAATTAAATAAAAATAAATAAATAAATAAATTCTTTACTGATTAAAGTATTACATATGTCTCCTTCCCCCCCGCATTGACCTCTCCCTGCCACTCCCACCCCCCAGTACATGCCCTCATCCCCCAACTGTCTGTGTCCATTGGTTTTGCTTATATGCATACAAGTCCTTTGGTTGATCTCTTACCCCTTCAAACATTTTAGAGACAGGGTTGTTGTTGGCATTCTCTGCCCAGCCTTTCTGCCCTGAACCCTTGGTTTCCTGATTCTTCAAGTACTGAGTGGTAGTCCCCTTCTTTGCACTTTGAAAATTTGCCATCATTCACGTTTTCTCAAGGCTTTAGGAACTATAAAGTTGGTTAGTTGGTAAACTGTTGGTTCTATTTATATAAAGAGTAGAGAGCCCAACCAGCATGGCTCAGTGGCTGAGCGTTGACCTATGAACCAGGAGGTCACAGTTCAATTCCCAGTCAGGGCACATGCCCAGGATGCAGGCTCCATCCCCAGTGTAGGGCTTGCAGGAGGCAGCCAATCAATGATTCTCTCTCATCATTGATGTTTCTTTCTCTCTGTCCCTCTCTCTTCCTCTCTGAAATCAATAAAAACATATTTTTAAAAAGTAGAGAAACACTTGAGGACACTTTCCCTCTCAATCCTGGGGCTGCCCACCCCCCCTCCCCCACCACCATCACTCCTTCTCCAGGGCACATTATGTAAATAGAGGTCAGAATTTGAAAAGTGAAAACCATATGAAGAACCACATAATGCAAAATTTCTTCCCTGCCACCCTTTTCTGCTTCTTTTTCTTGTAAGGATCCCATAGTCACTGTTATTTTATGATTTCTGACATTAATTCCCTTTTTAAGGGAGGGGAGAAATTGGATTACATTTCTTGAATGCCCATTGTGCCAGGGACATTACGTGTATCATTTCATCTGAGAGCCACAGCAATGTTCCAGATGAAGAATGAGAGATACAGAAGATATGTGACTTACGACCCATGATGACACAGCCAAGGACATGCATGTCCTCTATAATAAATCACTCTTTCACGCAAACCCTTGCCCAGTCACCTCAGGGAAACCTCTCTCTGGGCTTATTGCTTTCAGTCCCTTTTTTAACCGAATAAAAACGAAACAAAACAAAACAAAAGCACTATAAGGGTAGGACTCGTGATATACTTGAAACCAAAAGAAAGCTATACTTAGGGAGGGAAACCTATACCCAAAAACTTCTGACCTTGAAAGTTAGTTTGGAATCTTTCTGAAACAACCATTATATCTACTCTGCAACCAAATAAGTCAGTTTGTCCTCAGGCTCCGACATTTGAGATAAATAAAACACTTTCTAATTTAATGCTTCTTTGATGAGTTGCATTGCGACAGTATTTTCGCCAACATTTTATTCTTCCCTAAGGTCTTAGATCTTGGTAGAGCAGACTAGTAACCCAAAGCACCATTTGCAACTTTATTTCTATGGAGAGAAATGTTCTCAAAGTTCCAAAGAGCCGATGCATAAATACTTTGTGGGATACGCTGTCTTTAGGTTGGGGACTGCCGATATTTATGAAATGAATGTTCAAAACAAAACAGATCTTTCAAGCAGAGACAGAGGGGACTGATTAATTCAGCCTCTCACTCAGCCGCCCTCCTCCCTGTAAAAAACACACACACACACACACACATACACACACACACACACACACGTGATTGGAGTTCTAAAACAATAATATGCTACTTAGGCAGTTCCAAAGTAAATCAAAAGGTAGGGGTAGAGAATCAGAGATATGACTGTAACCCCTCATATGGCCACAAATATTGATAGTTTATTTTAAAACGTTGGTTAATTCCCATCTTAATAAACTTCATATAAAATTCGGAGTTGCCCATTGAAGTATTGAAATGTCAAGATTAGTGTTCAAAATGAACTATTTTTTTGCATGTTTCATTTTGGTGTCTTAAAAATAAAAGCAATAACCTATTCCGACCCGGAATGGAATTTGAAGACAATTAGAAAATCAGCTATAGGAAGACTTTAACAGACATCTAGTTAGAGAATTTCAGTAGTTAATTATTACACATATGTGTTAAATGTTACTTTTATTAGATTACTTTTTATTTTTAAATTATAAAAGAGTTTGAAAAGGATTCTTCCATAAACTTCCACCTAGTACCTTCTAGAAAATCCCTACTAAGAAATAATTTTGCACTTTAATGTTTGAGAACTTATGTTTCTAAAAATATTCACTCACCAGTTTTTATGAAAATATTATCATTTTTCCATCTGTAACCCTGTTTATAATTATTACTATATTTAATTTTATGCATGTTAATGTAAAAGTTAAATATACTCTTGGTTAAATTTAATTTTAAAATCAGAGAAATCTAAGCAGACAAACAAATTAGGGATTTCTTTATATTTTGGGGGGATATCTCTAACTAAAGTCAGATATTTAAAGGTTACTTGATCCTAAAGATTTTATCTTGAAACTCAAAAACTTACAAATTGTCAAGGAAAGATACAGAGCTAAAAATAATTGGAAAAGGAAAAAGTAAGAATTAAGTTTGCAAGTAAACTTGCCAAAGGTACAAAGGAGTCATACTTCAGGACTGGCTGGCCAAATAAGAAAACACAGCAAGCATTTAAACTGAAAACCACACAAAATTACTAAGGTTGCTAAGTTTAGATTAGACTATTCATAATGAGAAAACACTAACTTCATCACAATCATGTATTCACAAAAATCACGACAGATCTTCAAGGAGATATGGTGGGGGAGACACTAGATTTACAGATAATAGTAAAGTTTTTATTATTTGGAGACCAGAATCAGTCAGCTTTATTTTTGCTTTATCTCAGGACACAAAGCACTATTTTTTAACTGTAGAATGTAAAGTGCTTATGGTATTGAAATCAGGGTAAAATGTGATATTTTGCTTCAAAATACACATTTTTATTTACCAACCTCTCTGTACTCCTCCCTTACTGTGAATACACAGCACTTTGCATGGTTAAAGGGTTTTACATGGTTAATTTAGTTGGTATGTCTCTTCAAATACCCTCTGTGAATTTTTTTAACTTCATGTAGCCCAAATACAAGCACTCCCACATATTTTTCATCCTACTTAACACAGATGGGCATCCTTCAATCCATATGCCATAATCAACCACTAATGCTAACTTCTTGTTTAACAAAGTATTCAAGCCAGGCTATACTCATAATAAGCCTCGGTTTATAAGAAATACAGGTAAAAAGAAAGCAATCTTGGAATAAGCTTCATAAAGGTGAATAGAAATAAGCAGAGCAGTCACTTTAAAATATTTAAACACAACATAGAGAAATCAAATTTAAGGGGTTTTGCCCCATCCCCCAACCCCCTTTTCCCATTGATTCTAGAGAGGGAGGAGGGGGCAGAGAGAGAGAGAAACATCAATGTGAGAGAGACACATCTATGGGCTGCCTCTAGCAGAATACCAGCCTCTGGGTGCATGGGATGATACTCTAATCAACCCAGCCACACTGGCCAGGGCAAATTTAAAGTTTTTAGGGGGAAAAATCATCTTTCAACTATATGTGATGGTTTAAATGTCCAAACTGGTTTGATATTACAATTAGGTTTGTAACCTCTCATTGCCATTTTTAGATGCACCTAAAAGTAGATCTTAGGCATGGAACAGACTGACATATCTTGATGTGGGGGTGGGGGGATGAGGAGAGATAAACCAAAGAACTTACATATTTATATGCGTAGCCCATGGACACAGACAATAGGGTGGTGAAGACCTGGGCGCGGTGGCGAGGGGGGTAAAGGGGAAAAAAATGGAAACATCTGTAATACTGTCAACAAAAACATATATTGAAAATAAAATAATAAAACAAACAAAAAAAAACCCAAAAAGTAGATCTTATTGCTTTTCTAGAATACTTAGTAATATTTATTATAAATCAAAGTGTCTAAATGTTTTTCTGGCTATAAGAAATAGTTCCAATTTTAAAACAAATAGATAAAATAATAAATCATTCTGGAAGAGATTGATTTTTAGGGTAATTAACCCTACCTGTTATCTATCCATCCATGAGGTAACTCAATTTTAAGGCTGATGTTGAAAACAATACTATTTCACAAGGATTCAAACTTTTCAATCTATCCACAGCTTTGAAAGAAAAATTACCATTCCATCATTTTCAAAAAAATAAATCATTACTTTCTTTTCAATCCTCCTAAAGTTTGTCACCTTGCTTGGATATGCTGCACTCTTCTGGGCATAGAATTTCATAGCAGTTATCAAAATAATCAAGCCATAAAGTTGGTTTTATCGAACAATAATTTCCTATCAACAGAAACGTTGGATGTCTGACTCATTCCACACAAAGCAAATATACAACAAATAATGATGGTTAAAATGAATACTTAAATTAAAAGTGTAAAAATAACTTTTGCATTTACTCTTATATTTTCTCATCACCTAACCACTGTATTGTGGGCACTTTCCTGAAAGGGGCCAGCTGTTTGCTTTGTTTTAAGACAACAAGCAGAAACAGAGCTCAAATCACGTTCCAGAGAAGGGCGAGGGGTAGGATGAGGCTGCTAAGAACCAGCTTTCAGAAACGGGAAATCAGTCAACTTTTTCCTCTCTGACAACCCTTTATTTGCAGAGCAACGGGGGAATTACGAACACCGTTTGGAAAATAATACTGTCTTGAAAACAATCTCTTTGGACCAAGTCCTTACTTCCATGGAAGTAGTCAAATCCAAGCCTTAATTTCAACACAGTGTTCAAATTTATTACTTGACGCTCTGGCAACAGAAAACTGTCTTCTTTAAATGGAAAATGTGACAACTTCTATGAGGTAAATGCATTGGAAAGTGGGAGTGGGTGGGAGAGGCACTTTTTTTTTTTTTTTTTTGTAAGGGGGAGAGGATGCATGGGAAGAATCCTAAGCAACCACAACACCCCGAGCTGTAACGATGGTAGACCAGGCTGCTCGAAGGCTCTCGGATCCCAGCTGCTCACCCAGGGACTTTTGGATTCATTGCTACGGGGCATCGGCGGAATCCCTGCCTTGGGTAAAAAGCGGGTATTGGTGGAAAAGACGCGCTTCCATAGGACCCAGTGCCCGCGATTCCCCTGGAGACCCTGCCCTGGCCGGCGGCCCCCCGGGGGCGAGCCCCACTGGACTCTGCACGGGTCCGAGGTGCGCCCGGGAGGTCCCGCGTCAGCCCAGGGAACCGCTTGGACGACTCGGGAACCACCATCACCCCGGCCCGAGGCTGTCCTTGTTCTGGTTGAACTAGCCCCGCCCGCGCCTGGCTTCCGCCGGCCCTCCGCCGCGGGTCCGA